>NW_027531917.1:8357483-8404832 GCF_008692635.1 Crocuta crocuta | reverse complement strand
AAGGATAGGAAGCTGAATTAAAAGAGGCCCAGTCAGCCTTTTTGATCATCTCCAGTAATGACTAATATCAGTCACGGCTGGCCCTGCGAAGTCTCCAGCCCTGCTGGGTAACCATCTGAGTATTGAACTAAACGACCCTCCGTGATTCCCAAATACTGTCATAGATCAATTGCATTTTAACATTTGCACAGCTGGTTATTTGGTTAAATGTGGGCAATTCCCCAAGTCCTCATTTGATTTTGGAATGTATCTGTTCACTTAAAGCACACTGTAATGTGCTGTCTCAGATAGTGTATTTGTACCAGGGGAACTCATTCAGTAAACCTGTGCTCCCACAAACCAAACATCCCTCCTAGGGAGACAGTAGAAGGCATTCTGAATTCATTGGTCAAAGCCCTAAATACACACTATCTGATAATGTTTTTTTTTTTTAAAGAAAGAAGCTATTAAGATTAGCTAAAGAATCAAAAGCTCAAAGAAAGGGGGAGCCCAGTGGTAAAATTAATTCCCACATTACTTATGATCCAATATATCTGTTAAAGTTGCTGAATTTTAGCATAGCAACTCTCTCAAGATTTGGATTACAAAATACCAGAAAAATTATCCACAGACTAAAAAATTTAGTAGGCTAGATAATGAGACTTTTTACTAAATAAATGATATGTATAGCATTTTCAGTTTATCAGAGAGTTTTAAGTCTTTTCATGTTAAAAATATATATTCTTTACACCTATTATGTGGGGATTTCTTTCTACCATCCAATGAGGAAAACAGAAGCAATGTGTTCTTCTGCCCTCAGAAGAGAAAAGAGGTGAGATTTTTGGAATCAATGGAATCCTCCATTGCTGCTCCCAGAAGGCTTTGCTGCTGCCCTTTAACAGCCAGCCCCTCTGGTCCCTGTTCTCAGATTCTTTCCCCAAAAGCAACTGTTCCAGATTTTTCTTCCTCAGTCACTTTAGCTTCAGGACTTTTGCTTGGAGGAAAAATACTTGGATGTTGCACATGCTCAATTAGTTCTTAGGAAAGAACTACCCAGATGATGGTTATATGCAACCTCTCTGAAGTCTCAACATCTCCCTCTATAAAGGATCATGTTTGGGGCATCTGAGTGGCTCAGCTGGTTAAGCATCGGACTCTTGGTTCCAGCTCAGGTTATCATCTCATCACTCGTGAGATCAAGCCCCACATTGGGCCCCATGCTGACAGCACGGAACCTACTTGGGGTTCTCTCTCCCCCTCTCCCGTCCCCCCCCCATTCATACTCTCTCTCCCTCAAAATAAATAAATAAACTTTAAAAAAGGAGAATGATTTAAAAATCTATCTCAGAAGTCTTTGTGAGAAATAAAAGAGCAAATGCATGTGAAGTATATGTTGCAAGACCTGGCTGTTGGAACATATTGTGTGGATGGTAGGTCATATTATCAAGCACTCTAGTAAAAGACAAAAAGGTGCTTTAAAAAAATCTGAAAAGGAATTTGTAGCTTAATATTTAGGGCAAGAAGAGGGAAAGAACAGTAAAAGAGGAGATAAAAAAATAATGAAGGCAAAAGACACTTCACTTTAGTTCATGGGGCTGCATCTGCTTTGAGCTCAACTTAGGTGCTAAAATGATGAAAGCTGAGTTCTTCATTCCACTCCTTTTTTTCCCCTTTGCAGAGCATTCTATTTTAAACAGGGGCTAGAAAATATCCATTTCTGAGCATAATGGAATTTAACACTATAATATTTTAAATTTTCTTAATGTTTTATTTATTTCCGAGAGATACAGCGTGAGCAGGGGAGGGTCAGAGAGAGAGGGAGACACAGAATGTGAAACAGGATCCAGGCTCTGAGCTGGCAGTCAGCACAGAGCCCGACACGGAGCTCAAACCTACGAACCATGAGATCATGACCTGAGCCGAAGTCGATGCTCAACCGACTGAGCCACCCAGGCCCCCAGACATGATATTTTAATTTATGTCTCAGGCACCTAAAATAGCAAGGACAAGGGAAGAGTGGGAAGTGGTAGTCAAGAGTGGGCTTTGAGCAGTGAAAAATATTACAGATTTGAAAAAACTGTACCTACAATATCTCAAAAAAAAAAAACCACCCAGTCTGAAATGGATAGATATATGTGCACCCATGAATCTTTTGTACTTTTATATTTTTATTTTAAAAAATTTAATTTTTATTTATTTTTGAGAGAGAGAGAGAGAGAACAAGCAGGGGAGGGGTAAAGAGAAAGGGAGATACAGAATTCAAAGCAGGGTTCAGGCTCTGACCTGTCAGCACAGAGCCCCACATGAACTGCGAGATCATGACCTGAGCCAAGGTCTGATGCTTAACTAACTGAGCCACCCAGGCTCCCCTCTTTTGTACTTTTAGAATCTTCAGAGTTCATTATTTCTCTTAAAAGTGAGAATGAACACATATGCAACTACATGCGAATGAAATTAAGGAAAATTAAAGTCAAAAAAGCCCTTTCTAGAATCGCTCAGGTGTCAGCATTGCCACTTACTCCTTCATAGACATATTTAGTTATTTTTGTCTGTACAGTTTTCTAGGTTCTCAAAATTAAAGTTGTGTTTCTTCTGCAAGGAGTGAAGAAGGATCAGGCAGCAGAGAAGTAGGAACTGACCCCAAAGGGTTAATGAGGGTAGACGCAACAGAAGGGAGACAGGGCTAGGTAGCTGATACATCTGGGGATTGTTAATAGCAATCAAGGGCCACTATAAACAAATCAGCAGGAAATAGAGAGACTACATTTTTCTGGCTTGGTAGTAGGAGCCATCTGGGCAGAGGGAATTTGCCTTAAAAGACTCATGAGGGAGCTTGGCTTTTTCTTTTTTTATCCATCTAGTGTAGTAGGTCACTGAAGTAAACAAACTGATCCTGCTTATGCTATAACAGATTAAATTACTATCACAAAATATAAAATCCACAATGGATTATGACTAATGTAACACAACAACATAGGAAGAATTTTACAGCTAAGGAAAAGTGGGTATAGTTTTAAGAGTAGCCAGGGAAACTTACACAAAGAAAAGAGAGTAAAGAAGAAAAAGTTATTGGTTTATCACACACACACACACACACACACACATATATATTAGATTCTCCAGAATTTGAAACAGAAATTATTTGTTTAAAAGCATCCAAGTCAGCAGAACTGGTAACCATAATCAAGTTTCCTTGAAAACATCTCATAGGTAGTCCTTGGTCAGGGAGTTGCCAATGAGAATAGAAGTAAAACACAATCTGGAAAAACAGAGACTGAAAATCTTTTTCTCTCTCTAAAAAATAAAAACTAAATAAATAATTTTTTAAAGGGACGATCACAATAGGAAAGAAGGGCAAACAACCAAATGGTGGTTTTTTCCAAGACTTTTCCCTCTGCCTGTACACTTACAAATCTCCAAATCTGCATCATCTCTGCTCCGATTTCAAATGTTTGCGACACCCAGACCACACTCTAAATCCTCACTGTTGTTGCTATTGTCGTTGCTGTTAGCTTGGCATTTTCTTTACTGCTCTATGACTCCCTTTGTTTCTATCTACAAGTTGCACATTTCACTATCAAGGGGACAGACAGGGGGCTAGGGGATTCTCCATCAGCAAGGTTGCTAATCAGCAAGGTTAATTAGCGCTCTCTCTCCTGACTTCCTGTCTCTTTTTCAATAGTCTGCTCTATAAGGCTAACTCTTTCAAATATTATATCTAACCAAAACTTTGACTTCAGAACTCAGAAGGGCACCTGGATGGCTCAGTCGGTTGAGCGTCCGACTTCAGATCAGGTAATGATCTTACAGTTTGTGAGTTCAAGCCCCACATCAGGCTCTGGGCTGACAGCTCGGAGCCTGGAGCCTGTTTCGGATTCTGTGTCTCCTTCTCTCTCTGCCCCTCCCCCACTTGTGCCGTGTCTCTCTCTGTCTCTCAAAAATAAATAAATGTAAAAAAAAATGTAAAAAAGAACACAGATAAAGAATTGATGTAAATTCAGGACCCTACATTTACCGTGACTTGGTGTCTTCTTCTTTTGGCTATAAAAATCTCAATGTTAAGTAATTAATATGANAAAAAAAAAGTAATTAATATGAAATACCCTCGTTATTGCTATCAGTTGGGTAATTTAATCCTAAGGGATAACCTAAAGACATCTAGCCCCATGGAGGTGAGTTTAAACAGACAAAAAGGTTTTACTGCCCCTGCTATTAGGCCTGTATCCAAGTTGCGGCCTCCATATACAGCAATATGTTTCATAGTTAAGAGACCCACTCAGGACAGAATCTCTGTGCTATCATTTAGCAGCTGTGTAGTAACGAGGAAAGGTACATACCTTTCTAAGATTCAATTTTCTCATTTGCAAAAGGGGAGAACACCGATTCACAGTGTTGCTTGAGGATTTAGCATTTTAGTGTGTGCAAAGTCTTTAGCATGGTGCCAGGCACAAAGAACAGGCTTTTTAAAAAGTAGGTCAACTCATTACTTTTTCCAGGGACTGCTTTTGAAACATTTTATGACTTCCCTCCATTTGAGGCCGACTCATTTGACTCATACCCAATGGTGAAATTATAAATATTTTGCTATGAATAGTTTTACCACTCCTTTGTCATTTTTTTTGTCAAGTGTATTATGTGCACACAATTCCGACCAAATAAAGGCAGAAACAATTTCTTGGGTTTTGCTTTTCTCTCCTGGGCAGCAATTATAATTTGCTTGGAACATAGTTTATTGTAAGTCATCAAATACATTTCCCCAAGGTGTCATTGCATACCACCTATCTAAATATTTTTTCTGCTGATTTACTTATTTATTCTTTGGAATAAAAATAAAGAAAGCCATATGACAAAAAATATAATTTACTTATCCAAGGGTCTTACACAAAAAGAATGTACAATTTTAATACGTTGAACCTCTATCGATGATGATTTCAAATACCATTGGGTTTTCAAACTAATTCTATGCTTCCAAAAATTCTTAGTTTAGACTTATAAGCAGAAGAAGAGACTTACATTAGCCATAGACTACATTGGAAAAGGAAAAGCTCGGATATGTTCCAACATCATGGAATCATTCTTTCCATTTTCAAATCATTAAATGAAGAAACATACATAGAGCACTTAGAGGTGCCCACACTCTGCTGGGCACTGAGGATATGACAGTGAAAAAAATTGTCTTGCCTCAATGGGCCTTGAGTTGTTCTGTGGAAGTTAGAAAATGAACAAATCATATATATGATGTGTTAGATCAGAATTGCTGGCGAATAGAAAAGGATAAAGTAGGAAGGGAGAGATTGTGCACATTGACTGGCGTGGCTCATGGTGAAGGTGAGTTTTGATGGAAACCTGGAAACACAAAAGAACTAACTCTAGGATATCTGAAGGAACAGCATTTCAGGAGAAGCAGTAGTAAGTGCCAAGTCCCTGGGTCAGGAGTATATTTGGCTGTTTGAGTAAAAGCAAGGAGGAGGATGAAGAGAATGAAAGGAAATTAAAAAGTGACAGAAGTCATGAATACATAAGCTTGCAGGGCCTTACCTTTGCATATTCTTTGACTCAGTAACAAATATTGCCCAGAAAATAATTAGAAGTTTTATTATTTTATTTTATTTTATTTTATTTTATTTTGAAAGAGAGAGAGAGAGCAGAGCGGGAGAGAGGGAAAGAGGAAGGAAGAGAAAGAATCTTAAGCAGACTCCACACTCAATGCAGAGCCTGTTACAGGGTTCAATCTCATGACGTGGGCAGAAAGCAAGTCAGATGGTCAAACGACTGAGCCACTCACGTGTCCCTAGAAGTTTTACTGTTCTACAAAATATGTACTGTAACTTAAGGTAGCCTAAAAAATATATTTTAAAGATGGAAAGAAGGAAATATATATTATAATATATATGTAATATAATGGAGATAATAGAATTCATCATATGTATGATAAATAGATACATAGAGATAGATATGTAAATAAAGACAATTACTTATCAGACTTTAAGGTTAATTTACTTGGAAGTGACTTTTGATGACAAACTCCTTGTTTGCATTTGTATTACCAATAGTGAATCTTTTCTATGCATCATCTTTTAAGCTAAGGCTAAAGATACAAATTGAAGAAAATATGACCATTGAAATTTTTTTCCTTTCGAGTTAAATCACAATGTTAATCATTGATACTTTTAGTTTAAAAATATGATAGGGATTAAATTATGATACCTGTAAAATAGAAGTAGCTTCAAGTAGTAGGTAAGAAGTTCTACCCAGTAAAAAGGACAGGTTACTCCTCATGGGGTCCAAATCCACAATGCTCAGTGAAGAAGATTCCTTCAGAAACTCCTTAAATTCACTGTAGGGGAAAATAATTAGCAGCAGAACACTGACAGATCTATTAATGATCTAATTCCTCTACAATTTTAGGACCAAAAATGCTCAAATGAGACATGAGAACTTTACATAAAGAAAAGACTTAAGTACTGAACCTCCAGTAAAGAGGGAGTCACTAAGAAGGATTAAATGTAATTGACATAGAATCAACAATGGAAAGAGGCCCGCGCTAGATACACAGCAAGTAAAAGCATTACCGTCTAACAGAGAGGACAGATGTCCTTAAAAAAAAAAATCAAACAATGAATTTTAGAACCAAAATGAAACCGAGTGTTTGTTTACAAGATCATTTTTATAACTTCAAATGTAACTTCTCTGAGAAAAAGTAAAAATCTTTAATTAGAATATATGAAACATGTACAACTTATTCATCTAAACAGTACTGTTTACTTACCAGTAAGAAGAAAACATGTTATACTTCCTTTACATTTGCCTCCAAAATTCTGAAACTATACCAATAAAATGGGAAATCCAAGAATATAGTTTGATCTTGGTATCCGCTTTGAAAAGGAGCCTCATATTTATCATTTTGTTCATTTTTGACAGTTACATAGCCTCACCAGGCTTAATGTTAATCGGCAGTTGATAGAAAATATATTTCGATTCAGTTAGTATATTGCCCCAGTAAAACTGAGTCACTTTTAGTATCTTAAAAGTACTAACAAATTATATTTTTTATAATTTATCAAATTATGCCACACTTATCAGGTGTCATAACTTGTTTTCAGGTATCTTCCCTCACTGCCATTAACAAGAGTATGGATAGAGGCTGTGAAACTATTGTCTAGCCGTATCTGCACTAGGAGTAGGAGTTTTCCTATAGTCACCTCATGCCTAGACTTCAGCTATTTGGGGTCTTTACCCCCCTCTGAAGTTTAAGAAATGAGAGTTACCAAAAAGTGACTTCCAAGTAAATTAACCTTAACCTTCAATAAATAATTCTCCTTATCTATCTATCCATCCATTTATATATATACAGACATACGTTTACATGACGAATTCTATTATTTGTATTATCCTACTGTTTTTACAGAATTATAATATAATCTGTTATAAATAAATTCTATTATCCAAAATTTTTGACACAGAACTTCCTGTCACTACCAAAGCTGCGGCAAATCCCCTCCCTTCTTTGCAGTATGACTCTCATTTCACACTCTTAAAAATGGTTTCCCCTAACATTTCTGATGCAAATGTAAGCCTGCTTCTCCACCGTTCACTTGAATCCACACTGATCTGTCTCGTTTTCACTGTCTAACTCTTTTCTTCCACCCTCTCCTCAGCAGCCTCCAGTGTCTACCTTCAGTCTTCCCAGGACTCCTTCCTCCTCCTCAGGCCTTTCCACAGTGAATAGAAAGAAGCTAGCACATGCCTGCAACATAAAATCCCCATGATTTCCCTTCCACCTTTTTTTCCCAGATCATGTACTAACTCTTGAGCATTTTACACAGGACTTCAATTTCAAATGCTTTTCTAATTCGTTTCTTTTAATAGAGCTATGGCTTGCACATTGTACATGTGCTAACATATAATCTTCACAAACACTCTGTGAGGTAAGTACATTATTCGTCCCATTTTACTGGGAAGAAACTGAGGTACCTAGAAGTCAATTGCCAAATTCACAAGTTAGTGAGTAGAAGAGCTGGTATGTGGCTCCAGAGTTCATGTTCTGAACCAGTTCACCAATCTCCTTTGTGCTCAATATTTACCCTTTATTTATATTTTTATAGCCTATGCAGCTGTGTTGTCTGTTCTAGGATACTAAAAACTCTATTGTTATGAAGACAATGCAGTTTAACTCAAACTATTCTTGAATTTTTTTAACTTTTATTAATCATTAGGAGATAATGTATTCAGAGGACTAACTAACTTGGACAGGGCCATGCAAAATGGTAATACATAAGAAAAAAAGACAAGGAAGAGACAAGAGAAATATGATGAAGCTGTATAAATAATATATTCGCTGAGATTTTTTTAAGGAGATTCATCATCTCCTTTCAAAGTTGTCTACTGCCTCAAACCATTGCTGAAAGATTATATTAATGTTCTAGTCCCTTCGATGGATTACTTGCTTTGTCAGCAGTATTTGTGAGGGCTTTTTTCCTTGGAAAAAAACCTAAAATATACCTCAAATCTTAAAATTGTGCTGTTGTTTACAGTGTGCTTTTATATACATTATTTCATTTGACTATATTGGCAATCGTCTCATCTTTTTTCCTGACAAGTAGTAAGTAAAGGTGACATAAATATGAGAGTGGATTTCCTAATAAAACCTTTATTTTTAGCAAGTAGAAGATATTCCTCATGATATACATACATCTTCCCTTTCCTAAGACCTAAATATCTATCTTAACTGATAAGAAGGTTTAGAATACCATTGCAGGACCATCTTTTTTGTATCAGTTTCTACTAAATAATAGCCAGGGCAAATGAATGAGAAAGAGTTGAGAGCCAGCCTCAATTCACACAGAGTGGTAATTCATGTACAACTCTTATTTTAACCATGCTCTTAACTTCTTATAGAAAGCTATTCATTTATTCATGGCTAAATCACCACAGATGAAAACCTCTTATACACATATACAAATACACATAGATATAAAAGAACCATTTTATTAATGTATTAATGTGTAAAATTCTTTTATGAAATTTTTCATATGGTAACAACTAATTGAAAGTAGGTAGGTGGTCTCTTATTAGTTATGATTTACTCCTATTTCAGAGAAATGTGTTAGGCTTAACAAAACAATCGAGGCTAAGCTAATTGTAAGAGTGAATTTACTTTATAAGTTGTACCTCCTTGGATTCTTATTATTTGGGGGAAAATCTCATACTTTTTTCATTGTTTTTATATTTCATGCTTTTAAAGGAACTCTTCCACTGGATTCACTACAATAACAATAACTTAAAGATTTTTACTAGTCAGCAAATAACAGTAGACTTTGTTAAGGAAAAGATCACTAGTACTATTCTTCACTGCAACCAATAACTTTACAATTACAGGAAATAGGCCAGTTGCAGTATAGACTTTTCCATAGAATTCTCGTGAAGTGACTGCCAAGAATAGATTTCCACACCTGCTTAATGGTCATTAAGAAATGATACATTTTTGAAATTTAACTGATTAATTTCTTCAGACACTCTCTTACTTTAATATAATAAAAACACAAAAACATACAACCAATGGTTCTAAAGTGCATAAAGAATGTTTCAAAATCCAAGTCTCTTTTTTTTAATGCCTTTTATTTATTTTTGAGAAAGAGATAGAGACAGCATGAGCAAGGGAGGGTCAGAGAGAGGGAGATACAGAATCTGAAGACAGGATCCAGGCTCTGAGCTAGCTGTCAGCACAGAGCCCGTCGCGGGGCTTGAACTCACAAACTGTGAGATCATGACTTGAGCTGAAGTCGGATGCTCAACCAACTGAGGCACCCCTGTGCCCCTCAGAATCCAAGTTTCAACTAAATAAGTGCCAAGTGCATCTCTAAACAGAGAAAGAGTTATTATTCTCTCTGAGAAGGAAACACCACTAGATAGGATATACACCAAGCTTCTTGTCTGCAAGTTTGCCTTTCACAGAAAGGGAGTTACTCGGCGCATTTTTACCACACAGCAACACAGATAGCCTGCAATTATGTTTAAGACAAATCTATATTGTGGAATCAAACAATCACTGCTGTATTAACATTTTCAAGTAACACAAAGATCATGTTAACACACAAAATCAATCAGATTGATGTTTGAAGTCCACAAAGAAGTCACTGTAGCTGTTCCTCAACTATTCCTTTGATTTCTTTTTCTTTTCTTTTTTTTTTCCTTTGCAAAAATCAGAGCTTGATACTGGCAAGCTGAATTACATACCTGTTGTAGAGACATCTGTAAATGATTGTGTAACCAATGGCCATGGCCAGACCCCAAATTTAATTATGTGTAAAATGATAAATAAAACAGAAAAAGTTCCAAATTTAATTAACATGGTGAACATTAAATGGATATTATATTTAGAAAGTTCAAGCATTTAACAGGCGCATAATGCAGATGCAGTATTTTTCTTTGCATCACACATACCGCTGGTCATGAATGAGAGCAGGCAACAGTTGATTGAAAACCTTTCTGAAATTTTGGGTGTGTTTTACTCTACACAAATATATCATTGATGATACTACACAGCTCCAGTAATGAAGAGGCTAGGCCAGTGTCAGGCTAATCACATGGAGAGCCAGGACAGTTCCCTCCTTGTCACCAACCAGAAACTACTCAGCTTTCCTTCCTCTGGGCGAAACACAAAAAAATCTTTCATGTCATTCAGATTTTTTTTCTAGTTTGAGACATTTTCCAGAAGTCTATTTTTCTTCAAGTGCTTGAGGAACGGTAACATGTTCTGGTCCTTGGTCAGCACTGTAATGCCTGCCTGGATCACTGAGAGCAAATTAGCAAAGATGGCACATGCCAACATTCCTCAAGTGGTGAGCTGGCGGCAGCAAAGGTGTGTATTTAGGGACATCAACTAATATTTGCAAGGTAGTGCCAATTAATAATAAAGAGCAAAAAGCCATGGAACCAAAGCTTAGTTTCAAGCCCCAGGTCTGCCACTTTCTGTGACTCTTGCCAAATTACTTAACCTCTCTGCACTTCAGTTGCCTCAATATGCAAAAGGAGGATAATTATAAGGTTGTTTGGGGGACTAAATGGTTTAAAATGTATGTAAAACTCTAAAAATGTATACTAGTCATATTGTTATATTTTATGATTTATAGTTTCTCAGAAGACATTTTGATTGTATGACACTATAACAACATTCTCTATTCCCAGAAGAAAATGAAGCTTCTTTATGCCACTGGTTTCAAACCTGGCTACACATTGGCATCGTCCAGGCAATGTTTAGAACTACTCACAAGAGGTGTAGGCTACAGCCTAAGCATTCGAATTTTTAAATGATTCCTATGGTATTTCAATGTGCACCCAAGTTTAAGAACCATTGATCTATGTTCTTCCTCATCTAGATGGATCATCTGGAAACAATACAGTCAGAGTGAGGTTGGAGGTAGATGATGCTAGTTCCCAAGGTTCACTGTGGCCTACGACAGTTGTTCTTAATCTTCAGTGTGCATTAGAATTATTGGGAGGACTTATTAAAATAAAGATTGCCAGCCACACCACAGTTTCTGGATCAGCAGGCACAAGGCTCAAGGATTTGCTTTTCTAGCAGGTTCCAGTGGAACGCTCATGTTACTGGTCCAGTGATCAGGAGTTGGGACAGGTAAGCCTGCAATAACCCCATGATTTTCACATCTGAAGTATGGCCTGTTTTAGTCAGGATTCTCCAGAAAAACAGGACAGGATATGTGTGTGTGTGTGTGTGTGTGTGTTCTATAAAGGCCTTCAACCGATTGGATGAGACCCACCTGCATAATGGAGGGTGCTCTGCTTTACTCAAAGTCCACCAATTTAAATGTTAATAACCAAAAAAAAACAAAACAAACAAAAAAAAAAAACAACCACCGTCATAGAAACACTGTGCACTGTGGCCTAATCAGGTTGACACTCAAAATAAATAATGCATATTCTCATTCGTCCATAAGTACCAAATCCAAGATGAAAAAGAAATAATTTTTCTTCTCCAAATCTCTTCATTATTTCAAATCACCATGGGAAAAGTTCAAATGAATCAGATGGAGATAGAAACAATAAGAAAGTTGAATGAACTAAAGCCATTGATTTTGGTCATAGTCGGTGACAAAGTTCTCAGTGTATTTAATGACCCAACAGGAACAGCTATCTAAGTAAAATTTTAGGATGCTTGTGAAAAACAGACACGGATTCACTTGAAGGACAATTATAAAGCAGACCCTTGTTTCCAGCAACTGCTCTGCTGGGTGACAGGGCTTTAATGCTCTTTGAAGCCCTCCAGCTTGTCCCATTCCGTCCGTCAAAACCTAGCCCCAAATTTCCCAATCTCAGCTGTAAATAGTATAACAAATCAAACTAGGGTGTTAATATGCCAAGAAGTACAGAAACAAAGAACATTGACTGATTTTTACGTGGCTTAATAAACAAACCCCTGCCCACATTATTTTTCCAGAATTGCAAATGGACAAGCAAAACTAAGCACATGAATGGACTTATTTTTCACACAGGGGTCTATTGCAAGATTAGCATTAGTGGGGGAGCTTTTTCAAAACATACATCGGGTCACCACGCACACAGGATATATTAATATGCCCAGTGATGGGTTTGTTCCAGATCATTCAAATAAAACCCCTTCTCCCTCTCCCATCAACCTTAATTGTATGTTAAATCACCTTACGAGCTTTTATTATATACAGATGCCAGGGCTCCTCCTTAATCCAATTAAGAAAGAACATCCCAGATGGCTAGGGAATCGATGTGTTTTTAACAGCTCCCCCCAGTGACTCAGTGATTCGAATATGTAGCCAAGGTTGAGAACCACTGCCTTACATTAAGAAGCAGTTGTAAACCATGAGGTCACTGAGTTTGTAAAGGAAAGCAGACTACATTATTTATCATAAAATAAGTAAAATCTTTATAGTATCAGTTTTACAATATACAGTCACAAACTTTATACTTATAGCCAGCTGACGTTAGAAACAGCCTGGTGTGGGAAGAAGTTTGGGGGGCGACACAAACATCTTTAGCATCTTCTAACTTCTCATTCTCTCAGCTTTACTATTTTTATTCACTGAAAAATCCTTACTCACTGAAAAATACCACCATAAGTATGAAACAAGCCAGGTACTTTGTCATAGCAACATTTATTTAAATAAAATAGTGATTAAAGATAGAGGGTTTTTTTCTCTTCAGTTGGGCTTTTTGTCTGCTAGTCTAATGAGCTTAAAAGACAAATGTCCTGCAAACATCCTGAAGTTTTCTTGTAACATTTGATCAACTAGAGCAGGGGGTATGTCCTAAATCAATTGAGGCCTCTCCACAGTTCTAGCTCAGACAGGAACTCAATAAGTATTATTGATTGGCGACTGAGGATGAATTGCTTTAACTGATTTATTTCAATTTTTAAGGTATTTTAAACACACATATTTTAATGCATTTTTGTAAGATATATTTAAATACTTTGATTTTAGAAAAGCAATGTAAACCTTCAGAAAACATTTATACCACAAAAATTTTGTTGGCTATCAAAGAGGTAAATTTGAGAAAGATCAAAGAACCAATGTTCAAATAATAGGAAATATTGGAAAACTGTTTTCAAAATATTTCAGACTTTAGATATAAGAAAATTTTAGGGGGAGAAAAACATTCCAGCTGTTACAAATCCTTAAGCAAAGGAAACATTCTTCAAATAAACAAAATAATACACGTTTCTAATTGTAAGTGGAGTGGGCCCTTATCTACACAATTGGATTATAAAGGTAACTGGCATAAGGCCATACTTCCTCCCAAAACCACATCTATTATTGACTGAAATGCCACCAATGTTGTTAAGGGTAGTTGTAAGCACTGATCACTTTTAGCAAATACTCCTGAGAAAACTAAGAGCCCCAGTGATTTAAGTAACTTTACTCAGCTCTGAATTGAAAGTGCCTGGTGTGAAGAGAGGGCTTAGGGTCTTCCAGACAGCATCGAACTCTACTTTTATCTACTCTTCCAAAACTGAAATTATAGGACTCACCTACATGTTCTCAGGATCAGTTTCTTTGTTGAAAAAGATGTGAATAACATGGTGGAGCTCTGGGAAGCTGAAGTCACTTACAATTAGACATATTTGCACATAATTTTGACAGCTAGAAAATCTGAAAATCTAATATATGTTTTACCTAACCTTAAATGTAGAAGGAAATATAAAAACTGTTTGACAAGAAGAGTATGCTCAATAAAATTTGAGGGAAGACATCAGGGTAATTAACTTGTCAACAGCAAAAAGAAAATTTTCAAAGACTACCAGAATGCCAGAGGCTAGTCTACAATAAATATGAGCACCACATTTACATTATTTCAGTACATTTTAAGATAACACAGATCATTAATATGCGATTTCCAAGTGGGTAATGCTAGCAATGTTTTTAATGGTGCGTGCTGTTGGATTCATTTTAATTCATTTAACTTTTCAGTAATGTTCCATTTTGTTTGCAATTTTGCCATAAAATAATTGCAACCATATTTGCAAATACAAAAAGAATGAATGAGGGGTGCCTGGGTGTCTCGTCCATTAGGCTGCCAACTCTTGGTTTCGGCTCAGGTCATGATCTCACAGTTTGTGAGATGGACTCCCATGTCGGGCTCTGCACTGAACATGGAGCCTGCTTGGGATTCTGTCCCTCTGCCCCTCAACTGCTCATGTACTCTCTCTAAAAAAAAGAAAAAAAAAAGAATAAATGATATCATAAACATAACATTGATAACAATTAATTTGAATAATATTATATTTATGTAATGATTTATATAAATTTATAATTACGTTTGTTTTATTAATACAATTTTGCATGATAATTGTAATATTCATGATACTGTGCATAAATTGAAAATAGTAAATATTTTAAATATTTGAAATTAAAGTATTTGATGATATTATATGCATGTGTTATTTGTACGAATCAGTTTTGATAGTAATATTTTAATACCACTTCCTTCCTAACCTTGCAATAGAATTTTTTTTAATCATTAAGAAACACTGTATTCAAATATTGAGTTCAAGAGATCTCTTTAGAAGTAAAACCAAACTCTCATAGAAAACTTATGTTAACTGACCTCATAATTTAGAGACACATGCTAAAATGCTGATTATATTTGAACACATAAAAGATAAATAAAACACAAATTATTATAAGCCAAACACAGGTTTTCAATTTTAAATCTCTTACCGTCCACAATTTCAGTAAGTGAAAATACATACAAAACCTCTTTAAGGAGAATCCCCACTGCTATTTAATCAGCCCTAAATATGCTATTCACTTTCCACATGGTGCTGGGCTTATCAACACGTTTCTAATATCTTGAGATAAGATGTCTTTGAAAGAATGAGAAATGTCATTTATCAGGCAAATCTTCCTGGATCACTCATTGACTTCATTGCAAGATTTAGGAGGCACAGAGTCAGAAGAGAAATTGTTGATCTAGTTCACGATTTAAAACATTGTTTTTATATTAAAACAAATAATATCATGGAGTTAGAATAAGAACATTCCCCAGAATGTTTAGGATTAAACAGGATGTATCCAACGTATTGGGTACGGCTGCTTTGGCTACCCTTCAGCCGCCTGGACCCTCACCACTCTCCTCTGCTTCAAGGACAACATATCTTGAGAAGTATGGCTGTGGTCCCTTCCTCTTGTTCATTGCAATGTTAACTGCACCTCTTACCCTGCATGATGCAACTAAAACTGTGCTTCTTTGATTAAATTCAACAGGTAAAGAGAGGTTATTATGAAGCTGGCACTTTAATATACATTCAAAGAGATACTTGAGGATAAGACACAATATACGAGGAAAGAAACAAAATACAGTAACTTTTATAGCTTACAAACTCAATAAGCATATAGGACAGATACACATGAAATAATGCATTTTAATAAACCACACAATAGTTCCCATGGGTGATGCAATAATTACTAATCACATATGGGAAAGGGAGACAGACCTGAGCAGTAGAGGAAGGAGTAGACAGTACTCTAAGGCAAGAGACTTACCTTTTTTCTTAAAAGAATGGATAGAGAGAAAGGGGTCAAGCTTCCCCATTTGGAAGAACAACTTGAGAACCACCATATCACTGACAATAATCAGGGTCTGAGAAACACTGTAAAGGAAGAAATTGCTGGTCATGAAAGATCGGACGAGGGCGAAGACTAAAAGAAAAGATTATTTCTAAGTTCCAAATCTGGAAGAATAAGAGAACAAAATCAAGGTAGGTCTGAAGGGAATTGTCACAAGAGAAAAGCTTGAGTTTGGGTTTGTATGTGTTGAATTTTCAGTCATTTCTGGGACCACCGGAAGACAATGAAAAGTGGCATTAAATCTTAACCAACATGAGAAGTGGTGACAAAAGATCACTGCTACCATTTCTATTACTGGGAGAAGCATAATACCTAAAAATTTTCATTATTTTTATCACAGCATCTCTTCCATCCACATGAAACACAGAGCAGTGAATATTTTCAGTGAAGGCTTCAGCAGGATCCCTAGAACCCTTGCATTTTCAGCATCTCTGAGGAATGAAGTTCAACACCAGGACATTGAGTCAAGCCTCCTTCTATGCCTTTTCTTGCAGGTTCACTTTCCTACACTCATTGAACGCTTTCCTAATTCTTCCAAGAGTCTTCTAATTCATTATCTTGAACTTTACCCCAGGCATATGAGAAAATGATGTGTCTAGTAAAGGGGCCTAGAATATGAAGGTGAAGACTAAGTAGCATGATCATACTTCCATCTGGCACTCCCTAGAAAGAAGGAATGGTACCAGCTCCCCACCAAGAGATGAACAAAATGACCACAAACATTTCCTACACTTGGAAACCTGATGTCTTCTAGATATAGACAATAACTCAGGTAACAACCAGGCTCATGTGATCCAGGCTCAGCTCAGACTTTTGGTCAAAGAAACATATAGAGTAACCAGAAGGAATTAAAAGACATTCAAATCATTTAAAGATGTCCTTTTAAAAATGGTGACAGGATGGAAGCTGACTTTAAAAACCACAAATCATCTGAAATGTTCATTCTCCCCATCTTTGCGACTCTTAACATTCCCCACATGGATTAGCAGCAGCTTCTAAAGATCTTCCCCTCTGATACCCACAAGGCCTACGAGTGCTCTCCTCAGTCCCACCACCATCCCATGAGCGTCTTTGCCTTTCCTTCCTCCCACTTTCCTTCTAAGGCTATTCTTTTTTTTTTTTTAATGTTTTATTTATTTTTGAGAGAGCGCAAGTGCGGGAGCAACAGAGTGGGGACGGAGAATCTGAAGCAAACTTTAGGCTGACAACACAGAGCCCAGTGTGGGGCTTGAACTCATGAACCTTGAGATCATGACCTGAGCAGAAGTCAGATGCTTACCTGACTGAACCACCCAGGTACCCTTCTAACACCATTTTTTTTTCTCTTCCCAAAGTAAATATTCCATCCTCCCTTTCTACATTTTTTTAAAATTCATTGACCTAAAACAGCATCAAAGTAACATAGGGACTGAAAGAATTTTCCTTGGAGGTCAGAGGCAAAGAGAAAACCTGGGGCTTAAGTGGGAGGGAGTAAGCATACACACATTAGCATTTGTTGTTCCCATCACATGTGGATGCTTAGTTACAAAATAATTTACTGTTATTATGCTTTATTTTGTTCTCAAACTCTAGGCTTTTCAGAAGAAAATTCAAATTCTCAGAAGAGCTCTGGATCTCTCTTGTACAATCCCTTGGACTTTTGGAATCCATGACAAACTGAATAGAAATCTCTGTTGTTCAGTCAAACCACAGAGACCTCAAGAGTCCTCCAACCCTGGAGATGCCAAATGTCTTCAGTGCTTCCTGGCACGTGGGATGAAATGCTGGGACACAGTGCAGGGAAGGGGTGCTCACTGGTCTGTGCTCTCCACATGGCCACTCACCAGAAGGCAAGCATGGAATTTCTGTCTGTTCCAAGACGTGGTGCATTGGCATTTCCGTGTTGCCTGTTTCTCTCACACAGATTGTATTTTTGTCCTATTTTGCTTTTAATGAGTAAAGAGTTTGACAACATGATTAATCAAATTTTATTTAATTTTTTAAGTACTAGAGTACAACCAAGAAAGAAAAACCCTGTAAAAAAATACATAATGTCCCAAGAATTTTATGTAATGGGTAGTGAACATCTAGTTAACTAAAGATTTTTGTATCAATTACTAATTTCAATGACATAAAGTATAATCACACAAAAATAACAATGTGTTAAATATAATTCAAAGTATCCTTTGGCATAGAGTGGGAGCTCCATAAATATCCATACAGAATCGTTCTCCTTCAAGAGACTAAATTATGGATGGTGATTGCAGATAATATTCTCTTTACTAGAAAACTTAAATACTACCTTTTCCTGAAAAAATATTTAAGAAAATTTGCTCTTAAGGAGTCCAATTTTAAGTAACTTATTGAATCATGTCCTCTAAAATAATTATTCTTTATAATAACAATTATTATAAATGTGTCAAGGAGTGCTACATTCTTAATCTCCACTTACAGAACAAGAAACCAGAGGAATAAGGTTTCAGTAATGTAGAATATGTACTTCCTACTCGACCCTCAACCTGTCTAGCACTACTTAAAAATTATGTGATCTGTAACTATCAATTGTACCTACTCAACTGTTTATTCAGCTGAGTAAAGAGACATCAGCCTAAGTAGCACCAAGTAGTTTCAGAGTTTACCGAAGTGCTATAGAACTTTAAAGACACTAATAAATTACAATTACATAGCAGATAACAATTACATGAAATAAATGAAAATCATCTGAATTAATGAGATCTTACTTAAAGCATACTATGTACCATTTAGGAAAAGTTCTGAATACTTGGTCTGGGATGAAAGAAAATTTTGAATAAAGTTTCTTAATTTTAGATAGCTATTCTGTGAATGCGTGTGTTTAATAGCATTATAAAGTATCACTTCTGAAGCACCATTCTGTTTGCAGACAGCACATTCTTGGGTCACAGAGTTATGATTCATATATATCAAGCCACTTAGCACTGCTGGCAAGTGTTGCCAGCCTGAAATATAAAACGGAGAGGATAATAAAACTTTAACAAGCTGCAATAAAACTAATGAAATATAATCTCAAATATACTACTCTAATTCATCCAGAGAGGAAACACGATCACCCAATCCTGAGGATGAGGAAATGAAGCCAGCTCCATAAAAACACATATTCATCACAGTAACATGGATCATTTTAGAATTAGGACCAAAGATAATTCAAGCTGGTTACAGTAGTGTAATTATCATGGCCAAGTAGATGAGGATGACAGGATGAAGCAACAGTTCACAAAAACTTATTTTGGCTCCCTATTTAAAGCTATGGAAGTGAAAATATTGATATTATTTTTAATAGAGGTCATCTTTCATGCTGAGGACAGGGAAACTTCATGATAGTCAGAATGAGCAGCATTTCAGAAGTTAAGACTTCCAAGATCAATATGTAAGTGGGTCACAAGTTTATTTACATACGGTTTGCATATGCCTGTAATAGCCATGCAACCTAGTCCAAAAGAACTTCAAGTTGATGTTTATTACTATGTCCCTTGAGGTTGTAATTTGGCAAATACGAGTTTCCTGCTCCCCACCCCCAGCCCCATTTTTTGTCATTCTCATCAGTGTTTGAGAACCTAGAATTCCAAATTTAAGAAGAAGCGAAGAGAGAGCAGGAAAGGAAAGGGAGAGTGAGGAAGGGTGGAGTGAGGAGATGAAGGAGGTAGAGGAGAGGAGCAATTTGTTATATGAGCCCTGCCTCTACAGCTTTGGGGTTCTGTACACAAAAGTGATTTAAGGCTGCAAGCTAAACAGAGACAGACCTCTCCAAAACTGAGATCAGAAGAGACAACTTGTTTTACCTTTTAGTAGACAATCTATGTGATTGTGCATATAATACAGTTTATACATCAAGTAAATTAGGAAAGGGAAACAGATCAGTAGCTGCCCATTCTCAGAAGCATCTGCAAGACCACTAAGGGTTCTGTGCTTGGTTTTCCACCACAGGAAGATTAAGGAAAAACTTAGAGGAATTCAGGTGGGTTCAAATAATGAATGAGACAAGATAGGAAACTCTGTTGTTCAAGATAAGCAAAAATAGTGGAGAAGAGCAAGATGCCATATGGAGATTATACAGGAGTTTGGAATTTCTGTTAACCAAACGGCAACACGGATGGGCTGGTGGAAGTGTCTTCCTAATGAACTCGTGAAAAGTCAGGTTATCTGCTGCAGGCTGAACTGAGGCATTTTTAAAAGCTCGAACTAATAAGGTGCTTGAAAAACAATAATGGAAAGAAGGTGTCACATGAAAAATGTATGAATGGTAAAAATGACTTTTCCTTTTTTTAATCCCACATTTTATGAGTAGAAGGTAAAATATGAGGTTAAATTCAAGTATTAATAACCAAATTCATCTTACTTTCTGGTGCCTTGCCTCACTTTTCTTTTTAAAATATATATATACTTCTACCCATTGGTTTTATTTCGGTTTGTTTGATAGCACTAATGTTGACCTCAATATTGTCCCCTTGTAAAAGATAATTTTCACTATTTCCTCCATCTTGAAATTTTAATAGCTAGGTACGTGACTTTACATCTTAAAAGTGGTAATTATTTAATTTAGTACTCATCCCTGAAAGGTGTCCTGAGAATTAATAATGCAAAAGGAAGAAAACACTTTACAGAAATTAAATAACAAGGTTTATAAGAGTTATACATTGATAAAGAGCTAATGTTATTATTTTCCGTCTGAATATAAATGCCTGATCTTTCTTTTCACTAGAAATAAACTCAAGACAACGTCTTTCACATCCACCTGCCTTCAGGGTTTATTAGTAATTCTGTCAGTCTATGGTGGGGGAGGGAAAACTTCAATATAAAGAGCATAAATTGACAGTACTTTCAGTATGAAGAACGTTCTGTGGAATTGCAGAACTGAATTAGGTCACATTTATGTTTTAACTGGATAATTTCAGTTGTTCCCTTATACAGTTTAAAAAGGAGTCTTTTTAGGCCGTGCTCCCATTATAAAGCATTCACTTAGCACCATCGTGTGGTAGCTCAAGCACATAGCAGGTTATTTGGATTACTGTGAAAAGACCCCAAAAGAGAGAAAATGTGCTATTTGTTTTGGTTCATTCTGTCACCTCCATTTCATTCAAAAAAGCGTAAAAGGAGTTAGCTGTGGTAACCTCATACCGCAGATCGAAGCCAAAGAACTTGCTCATTAGCAGGCTGGGATAGGCTGAGTTTGAAGTCAGAACCACATGAACGTAACTGATAAAAACACAGGGAGCAAGTAACATTTTCCCATTTCAAAACCGTTTAATATTCTGAGTATCTTATATAAAGTGTCTATCAACTGTTCAAGGTCATGTCATTTATGTATTTCCCAAATCACAAGGTACAGGTAAAATGATTTTTTATAATCACAGTGTCGTTTTTATCTAACGGAAAGAAACAGGCTACATGAAAGGACAAGTTTAAGTGCATATATGGGGTATTTGAAAGCTACTTAAATTGGAAATGTTAAACCTACAGCTCAATATCATGCTTTCTAAATTAGATCATTTGCATCTATTTTCTTTTTCTTTTTTTTTTTAATTTTTTTTAATGTTTTATTTATTTCTAGGAGAGAGAGAGAGAGACAGCGTGAGCAGGGGAGGGTCAGAGAGAGAGGGAGTCACAGACTGAAACAGGCTCCAGGCTCTGAGCTGGCAGTCAGCACAGAGCCCGATGCGGGGCCGAACCGGCGAACCGCGAGATCATGACCTGAGCAAAAGTCGGACGCTTAACCGACTAAGCCACCCAGGCGCCCCTTTTTGCATCTATTTTCAAAAGCACAAAATCCAACTTTTATTTTAACTCTCTGCTACTTAATTTTCAGTATCATATCTAATACTGAGGAAGGAGTATAATAAGATTATTTTAACAGATTTATATTACAAATTAACATTTTTCTTCTGAGGTTAAAACATGGAAATCAAAAACATACGTTGGTAGGGGAGTAATTCTGGCTTTATAAGAATACAGAAATTCTTATAAAGTGTCTAAATTTTTTTTTCAGAAACAAAAAATACTTAAAATTTAAATTTAGCAAGAACTACAGAGAAGTGCAAATATGTTAATAATTTCTCTCACTTTAGAAAGTACTGAATGAGCTGATGAAATTTTTACCTTTAATTAGTAGTGTAAGTAGAAAAAAAATGTGATTATTCAAACTCTATGATCTTTATATATTGTTTTAAGAAATGCCACGTGCTTTCAAATATATTGCCTCAGATTATAAATTTAAATACACCAAATAGCTTTGTGACATGAAATCCTAACTTGTTTTCCTCTTTTACTTTCTCCATTGAACACAAATCACAAATTGCTTATTAAATTTAAGAGATATAGGGGCACTTGGGTGACTCAGTCAGTTGAGCGTCCGACTTCGGCTCAGGTCATGATCTCAGTTCATGGGTTCAAGCCCCGCGTCGGGCTCTGTGCTGTCAGCCAGCTCAGAGCCTGGAGCCTGTTTCAGATTGTGTCTCCCTCTCTCTGTGACCCTCCCTTGCTCACGCTGTCTCTCTCTCAGAAACAAATTTAAAAAATAAATAAATAAAAATAAATAAATAAATAAATAAAAGATAAAATTGTCAACAGATAGGAAATCAGAATATGAGGGGGGAAAAAGACCTAGTAAGCAAATGTCCCAATGAAGAAAGAAAAAAAAGTATTGAGTAGAGGTGGAGATTATCTAACCCTAAGATTAGATAAACTAATATTTGTTTATTACAAAAACAAAAAAACCCCGGTAAATAGACATAACACAGAGCTACTGTAGGATGGCTAATGGAATCTTGACATTTTTAAAGGACTTAATAATTAAGGAAGGCGGGACCACAACTGAGACAGTCCAGAAGTTATTTAACTGTCTGCCAATCCCAGAAAAAGTTAATTTAGTCACAGTGACTTTGGCTCAGCAGGAGTGTCCAAGGCAGCTGCCAATGGCATGGTTACAAATCTAAAGTCTCCGGAATCTCCACCCCCATGAAGAAGATGAAGGGCATCTAGAAGATCTGGCCATGAGGTAACATCAAGGAAGGAGTACTGGTCACCTTCATAGCTACATGTCTATTGTTTTAAAGAGAAAAATGGAGACAATCTGAGTCATCTTTCTTTTGACTGCAAGTTACAGAAACTCATGTAAGATAGTTTTTACAAAGAACAGGAGTTTCTTACATGGAAATAAATGTGCAGTGCTACTCAAAGAGCAATCAAAAGACAGTTATGGAACTGGTTATAGAAATTGGCACTAAGTATTTAAAAAGTTGTACAGCATTTGATAGAGTACTCTTTTGTCTGCTGATTCTTTAATGAAATCTGTATTACTTTACTGTGGCCATTGTAATGAATTACCACAACTTGGTGGCTTGAAACAATAGAGATTTATTGTCTTATAGTTCTGGAGGCCACTAGCCATTTTCTTTCAGGGGGGCCTTGAGCTAATGAAGCATGTTAGGCCGCATAAGCAGAGAGCAGGAAACACTTGAGAGTTTACAATCACCATTGCCTCCCAAGATGGCTATAAACCAACAACTGATTGGTAAGGGAATATAGAAACCCAGGAACTTTGCCTTGGGTCAAGACAAACAGTGCATTGTATCTTACATTCCAAATTCCTCTACTGAATAAGGCTGTCACCACCCTTGCTTGAAATAGCACCCTTTGCTGCTTACTTTCCCTGTCTTGCTTCCGTCACTCCCTTATCAGTTTATCTGGGAGCAAGTTCTTAATAAATGACTTGCATATGAATCCCTTGCTTAATGTCTTATTGTATTGAAAAAAGTGACCTAATGCTAAAGGTATTTCACAAAGACCTTGTTTAACACCCCCTAAGTCTGGGAAACCCAACCTAAGACCAAAGCAAACTTACACAGAAGAATCCAACCCTCACGGAAGAATCAGAACCAGATCATCCAGCTCTCTCTCTCTCAGCCTCCAGAGCCTAATGAACTACTATTCTCTTTGCATGCCTTTTTTATTTTTATCTCTGCATGCATCCATCTCCGCTGCTTTATTGTACATGACCATAACTTTCAACCTAATTTTTTGGTCTCTATAATTTTCTTCCACTTAATATAGCAACTCTCCACAATCTGTTAATGAATTTTATAATAGTTTTATATAAAAGGAGTTTATTTACTTCAATAAACTTCAATAGGGGAAAAAAGGGATCACTCCACAGCTTTAGAGACTACAAAAGTCTTCATAATGATAAACCAGATTAATTACTTCTCAGTCTCATTCCAGTATAGAATGAAGGTGGATCTGATTGACCCAGATTATATTGAGATAATAATAGTGGGTCCGATCAGTAGAGGTATATGGTTTAAAAATAACTGCCAACCTTCACTCCTTTAAGATGTCCTCACTTTTAAAAGAATAAAATAACTAGGAGTAAACTTAACCAAGGAAGGTGAAAGGCCGGAATTCTGAAAATTATAAAATACTGATTGAAGAAATTAAAAAGGACACAAACAAATGGAAAGATATGTCCTGCTCCTGGCTCAGAAGAATTAATATTGTTAAAATGCCCATAAAACTCAAAGCAATCTACAGATTCAATGGAATCTCCATCCAATACCAGCACCATTTTTCACAGAACTAAAACAAATAATACTAAAATTTTTATGGAACCACAAAAGACCCCAAATAGCCAAAGAAATCTTGAGAAGGAAAAACAAAGCAGGACTTAGAACAACTCCAGAGTTCATCATATGTTGCAAAGCTGTAGTAAGCAAAACAGTATGGTACTGACACAAAAATAGACACATGGATCAATGGAATAGAATAGAGAGCCCAGAAGTAAATTGGCCATACTTATGTGGTCAATTAATCTATGACAAGGGAAACAAGAGTACACGATCGGGAAAAGACAGTTGCTTAAATAAATGGCACTGGGAAAACTGGGTAATTATGTGCAAAACAATGAAACTGGACCACTTTCTGCCACTATACACAAGCATAAACTCAAAATGGATAAAAGTCCAAAATGTGAGGCCTGAAACTATTAAAATGCTAGAAGAGAAAATAGGCAACAATTTCTCTGACATTGGTTGTAGCAACGTTTTTTTAATATTTCTCCTAAAGCAAGGAAAACAAAGCAAACAAACTATTGAGACTACATGAAAATAAAAAGCATTTGCACAGCAAAAAACAAAAACAAAAAACTATCAAGAAAACAAAAAGGCAACCTGCTGAATGGGAGTAGATATTTCCAAATAAAATATCCATTAAAGAGTTATCCAAAGCATATAAAGAACTTATACAACTAAACATCAAAAATAAAATAATCTGATTGGAAAATGGACAGAGGACCTAAACAGACATTTTGCAAAGAAGAAATACAGATGGCCAACAGACACATAAAAAGATGCTCAACATCACTCACCATCAGGGAAATGCAAATCAAAACCAGGATGAAATATCACTTCACACCTGCCAGAATGGCTGAAATAAAAAAACCACAAGAAACAAGTGTTGGTGAGGATGTGGAGAAATAGGAACCCTGTGTACTGTTGGTAGAAATGAAAACTGGTGCATCTTCTGTAGAAAACAGTAAAGAAGTTCCTCAGAAAATTAAAAATAGGACTACCTACCTTATGATCCAGCAGTCGCACTACTGGGTATTTACCCAAAGAATACAAAAACATTAATTCAAAGTGATACATGCACCCCTGTTTATTGCAGCATTGTTTACAATAGCCAAATTATGGAAGTAACCTCAGTGTACATTGACAGATGAATGGATACAGAAGATATATGTATATAATGGAATATTACTCAACCATAAAAAAGAATGAAACCTTGCCATTTGTAATGACATGGATGGAGCTAGAGAGTATTATACTGAGTGAAATAGGTCAGTCAGAGAAAGACAAATACCATATGATTCCATTCGTATGTAGAATTTAGGAAACAAAACAAATGAACAAAGGAAAAGAGAGAGAGAGAGACAAACCAAGAAACACACCCTTAACTATAAAGAACAAAGAGAGGGTTACCAGAGGAGGTGAGTGGGGGAATTGGGTGAAATAAGGGAAGGAGACTAAGGGCACACTTATGTTGATGAGCACTGAGAAATATATGGAATTGTTGAATCACTAAATTGTACACCTGTAATGAATATAACTATGTGTTAACTACACTAAAATGAAAATTAAATATACATATTTTATTAATTGAATGTATATGTTTTTATTGATTTTATATATAATTGTTTAATTTAGATAAAACAGTATAACCAAAGCTGTGGAAGTTTAAAATGAAACTCTGATGGTAGAAACTCATTTTGTGCTTTTTTTTCCTATCCTTAGCATTTATCAAATGCTTGTCATACAGTAGCTGTTCAGTAAATGAGTTGTTCAGAAAATAAGTGCACTGAGAGCTAGCCGAACTGTAGAATGCATAGAAGCAATTCAATATAAAGAATGACAAATGGAAACACAGGCAAGGAGAAATGCAATAACCCAAGTGAGAGAGGAAGTGAGCAGAGGGCAGAAGTACTGTGGTGGTAAGTGAGAAGAGATAACAAATCCCAAAAATATTTCAGTCACAGAATTGACAAGATGCGGTGACTGAATGAATGTATATGAGGGAAGTGAGGGAAGAAAGCAGCATGAGGTCATAGATGAAAGATTCTCAGAGCAAGTGCCCAAGTGAATGATGATCCTTTTATTTAAGATAAGGAACACAACAGCAAAAACAGACTTGCAGGAATTAATAAAAAGTGCAATTTCAGGCTCTGTTAATTTTGAACTGCCAGGTATGTGTTGGGGATATTCTAGAGATACAGAACAAAAGCTCAAGAGAAGTAGGCCAGAGATACATCTTTGGAAGTCATTTCCAGAGGGTTTGACCTCTCAAAATGGAATCCGCGCAGAAAGGGTCTGTGTACTTAGCAGCGCGGTAAGTTTACACTAAGTCACAGGAGACTAAAGGGTGTTCTCCTAGGGCAAGTGATCTCAAGCATTGGCAACGGGAAAACAAAGTTTAAAACTGAACTCATGGCAGTAGTTCTTGCTGAAAGAATTCGTTTCCAGGAAAAGGTTAAGAAAATGATTCTCAGAATGTGTTGATGCAGAACATCCTTGGAGAATAGGCCGAGGCAAACGGGAAAGTATCACGTGATGGGTAACTGAGAAAATGTATGAACAAGAATAACTAAATATCATTTTGTAGTTACTTTTTAAATTACTGTCATCAGGTACATCAAAACTTTACTGAGAGCTGCACCTTCAAATTCATTGTGTCAGCTATATTTGGAAAACTGTGGAGAAAGAAGTTTATCTTCTACACATGGCGTGATGTGGTCCTGACAGGGATGGATGGTACTAGAAGGATAGTGAAAGAATATATAAAATGCGCTACATCAGAAGCAGCAGGAACTCAAAGTCAGAAGTGACTGAGGAAAGCTTAAATGCCTGTTGGCTGCCACACAGAGACACCAAATCCCCAGTTCACAGAGAGATGGAGAAGGACCCCATAGTATCTGGCATGAGGTTTAAGCAAACACAGTATTCGTTGCCAAGGACAGACTACCTCATCTGACATTTTAGTTACAAGTTTTATAAATTAAACAATAACAGATATAATATCAACTGAATATAAAATCCACCTGATTTAAGATAAAACTCAGAACTTCAAAGTAGTTTTGTGCTTAGGGTGAACAACTTCATGTTATGCTTCCAAACCTTCAAAAGACAAAAGTTCACTCTCATTTGCTGTTGGAACTGTTTTTTCAGTTTGCAAAACAACTAAAACAGAAGACAGGAGATGGAATGAGAGATTGTGAAGCCAACCATGGAACTGTATAAAGGGAATACAACGCCAAATATGAGGTTTGAAAAAATTCAATTTAAAGGATGGCTTTCCCAGAGTTGGCCTCCCACCCAATTTTTTTTTCGGAGACATTGGAAAAAGAATCCTGAAAAAGATAAAGCACAAAAACCAAAGTCTAAAAGTGTTTCAGATCAAATAGTAGGCCCTGGTCAACAGTGTCAAATGTGGTTAAAAGGTCTTTGAGAATTATAATTAAGATCTTCCGTTTGGTAGACGAGAGGTGACTTTTACAAAAACAGTTTTAGTGGAATAGCTGATCTGGGTCATGGGTTAAGTTGTAAATAGATGACTTTTTAAACCGAGCAAAAGAATATGATGGCTCTCTTGAGAAGTTTAGAAAAGCAAGTGGCAGTCAAGAGATAAGAATGGACTAAAAGCCTTTCACAGAGTGAAGACATCATGAATATGCTTGTAGACCAGGAAAAATAGGTAGAAAGAAGAAAGAACTGATAAAGAATGCAAGGAATAGGGAAGTCTGGGCGGCTCAGTTGGTTAAGTGTCCGATTTCAGCTCGGGTCATTGTCTCATGGTTTCTAAGTTCGAACCCCGCGTGCACATGCTCTCACGCTCTGTCTCTCTCTATTTCTCCCTCTCTCCCTCAAATAAAGAAACATTAGAAACAAAAAAGAATGCAAGAATGCAAAGAATGGAGAGGTTTTAAGGGCATGGGGTACCAACAAAGTGGAGGCAGTGTGACTGAAGCGCACGGCACAGGAGAAGCCCTGCTTTCCCAGGCACTGAGAAAAGAAGGGGTACAGGAGGGTGACAAGCTAGCAAGTCTGTGAGTCCTCTGACTTCTCAGAGGCTTTAGACACTGCTTCTCTGGCGAGGGCTGAAGGCACAGGGTTGAGCTCAGTCACGAAGAGATAATAAAAGTTTGTTCAATCTAGGTCAACTCGAGAGAAGTAAGAGAATTAGTTAATACATTGTAAATGCACTGAACACCACCAAATGACTTTAAAATGGCTAATTTTATGTTATGTGAATTTTACTTCAATTAAAAAAAAAACGGTGAGCAAAAGTGAAGTGAGATCCTGAAAAGCTCTCAGTCATGTACAAAACAATAGGAAGGAGGAGAAATAGGTTTTGCTCGAAGACCATAACATGTTCTGCCAAATACGTCACAGTTCTGTTTTACTGACCTGAAACAAAGCTAAGACTGAAATATGAGTCTACCTTCAAAGGCAGACAGAGAGAAAAAGCAGTTTTCTCTGTTAAATGTAAATAATGGGAGATTTTTCCCTTTGTGATGGAGTAGAGTTCATTTGAATTATTCCCAGGGATGTCAAAGTCATGATGAAACACTCCTTTTGTAAGAGGATTTGAAAAATAATGACATGTCCAGGTTGATATGAAAGTTGAGGATTTCCTTTGAGACAGTTCTGGCAAGATTTGTGGATGTGGGCTGTTCTACACTAATATGAGTCATCTGTTTTGCCTGGGACGTGAAATTCCAAGAATGAGGAGGAAAATAGGGTGCATCTTTGCATGTCAATATCTTCCTTACATGATAATCTCTCTTTAGAGTGTAATGCTTTTTGTCCTAAATCATCTGGTTGTGGACTTGCATAGAAATGGCTTGTTCTTGCTTCTTTATAGATAGAACAGAAACACAGAAGCCTTTGATGTTTTCCTTTATATCCTGCAAATGTTCTGCCATAAACATTCAGCTCCAAAAACCTTCATTATCGTGATATTCTCTTTTAGATGAAATAGTAAGTGAAGCATAACATAGTTCATCTCTGTGCGCTAACAAAGCGCTTACTGAAACTCACATGCATCATTCTTTCCCACCTTATTGCTTGTTCTTCCTTTGACCTTCACTAGTCCTCAGGATTTTAATGAGCCTTGATTTTTCAAGTATCCATGAAGTCATTGGTATTTTAGGAAGTAGACAGTTTGTCCAGAAGCATTTATGGATTCAAAAAGAATAGTATTTTCCCCGTGTGTGAATGTTTACAAATTTGCTGCAAGTTGAAGAGGAAGTGAAACAAATACTTAAAAACAAAAGTATTTAACAAATATGTATTACTTACCAAATGCCAGGCACTAGGGTACAGATAATGTCCATCCTTTCAGAAAAATTACAGTCCCTGGAAGGGTCCATTGTAAATAATCAGTGTTTTTGAAAGTGTATAAGTGTGATCAAGTGCTTTACAAGGGAAAATGGATGGATTGATTTAAGAAAGTCTGGATAAAAGTAGGGAGGGATCTCTTAGTGGATGATGACAAGAGAATTAAGTGACAGATTAGTGGTACCTGTGAAAAGCCACAGAATAACTAACCTGATGAGGTAGAGATAATGGCTGGGGAGATAATGTAATAAGAGGGGAAAAGATTATGAAGGACCTTGGAAACTCTGCAGGGAACTTACACACAAAACAAAGCAATTAGTGATGAGGGAAGTAGTCTGGGGTTTTTTTTTGTTTTTTAAATGTTTTATTTATTTCTAGGAGAGAGAGAGAGAGAGACAGCGTGAGCAGGGGAGTGTCAGAGAGAGAGGGAGTCACAGACTGAAACAGGCTCCAGGCTCTGAGCTGGCAGTCAGCACAGAGCCCGACGCGGGTCTCGAACCCACGAACCGCGAGATCATGACCTAAGCGAAAGTCGGTCGCTTAACCGACTAAGCCACCCAGGCGCCCCAGTAGTCTGGTTTTAAAATAAGCTTAACCAGGGGCACCTGGGCTGGCTTCGGCTCAGGTCATGATCTCACAGCTGGTGGGTTTGAGCCCCGCATCAGGCTCTGTGCTGACAGCTAGCTCAGAGCCTGGAGTCTGTCTTCAGATTCTGTGTCTCCCTCTCTCTCTGACCCTCCCCTACTCATGCTCTCTCTCTCTCAAAACTAAATAAAAAAAAATCAAAAAATAAAATAAAATAAGCCTACCCAGACTCATTTCTTTTGTCAGTGATGAGGATTTACTCTTAGTCTTTTCACTGGAGAATTTCACAGGTAAGGAAAAAGGTAACAGTCAGGGAAAGCAACTGGTGACATGGTAACTTGTCATTTTGTCCCTAGTTACCTTGGGTTTTACTTATGTACTAAACTGAAAGCATAAGTTGAGAGAAAGTGTATGCAAAAAAGCTGCTTTAACATCTGAGTAATTAATGGAGCACCTGGGTGGCTCAGTCAGTTAAGTGTTCAAATCTTGATTTCAGCTCAGGTCATGATCTCATAATTCATGAGACTGAGCCCTGCATCCGGCTCTGTGCTGACAGCTCAGAACCTAGGGCCTACTTCAGATCTTGGGTCTCCCACTCTCTCCACCCCTCCCCCACTCGCTTTCTTCTCTCTCTCACCCTCGCTCAAAAAGTAAATATTAAAAAAAAATTCTTCTCACTTTCTATCTCTTTCCTCTTAAATTTTAGTATCAATCTAATATGAATTTTAGACTGTAGTAAACCTAACAGGCTGGATCGTTTCCCCCTACCCCCCAAAAATACATGCCTACATCTTAATCCTGTAAATTATAGGTGTTACTTTACTTGGAAAAAGAAACGTTTTTTTGCATGTAATTAAATTAAGGCTCTTGAGATGAGAGATTATCTGGGTGAGCCATAGGTTTTTTATGTTTTGTTTTGTTTTTTGTTTTTTGTTTTTTTGAGAGAGGGAACAAGGAAGGAAGGAAGAGTAGATGGAGAGGGGGAGTGAATCTTAAGCAGGCTCCACACCCAGCACAGAGCCTCACACCAGGCTTGATATCAAAACTGAGATCATGACTGGAGCCAAAATTGAGAGTTGGACACTTAACTGACTAAGCCATCCAGGCACCTCAGATGGCCCAAAATTTAATGGCAAACACTATTGAAAGAGATGCACAGAGAAAAGACCCACAGAAGGAAAGCAATGTTAAGATGGAGACAGAAGTGGAGTAGTGTGATCACAAGCCAAGAAAGTCAAAGAATGCTGACAGCCACCAGAAGTTAGAAGAGATAAGGAATTGATTCTCTTCTAGAGTCCCCAGAGGAAGCATGACGCTGCCAGATTTCCAACCCTGGCCTCCAGAATGGTGAGAGAAGAAATTTCTGTTATTTTAAGTCACCGAGTCTGTGGTAATTTGTTACAGCAGCCTCGGGAAGCTAATATAGTAAACAATATATTGGCTTTGGATGACTAATCTGGAAGCACATTTTAAGGAACTATTAAGAATGGTATAACTCAGACAGACTTGCAAAATCTGATTTTTGAATATTCAAGAATTTTGCAAATTTGTTGTTAAATTGCTACCAATCAGACATTCCCTTACCCCCATAGAGTCATTTGGCCATTTTGCACTACCTCTACTTTATGCACTGTTGGAGCTGGGGTTTCTCTCTTGGCCTAGGTCTCATCTTTTCACAGCCCTCACTCACTGCATCTAGTAGAGCTCTGGATTCTGCCAATAGGAAATGTTTTCCTTTCCTCAGCAGAGGCATCTTATGCCCTTTAGCAAGTTTTGATTATTACTGTTAATGTGTATAGGGAGAGGAAGAAGTGTAGAGAAAACAGGATAAGAATATGAAGTGTTGCTAAACACCAGGACAGGGGCTTCTATAAAAGACCTGTTAGAAAAGCTAGTTAAGTATTGGCACATCCAACACCTTCCCCACCTTCTCTCTACCTGCTTCAGACACAAACATACTTCTATTCTAAAATTCACTTTGTATTTCATAGGTTAATTCCTGGGATCAGATATTCTTGAGTCAAAAGATATTTCAAGTCAAACACTAGGATGTGGTGATTGCACAAAACCCATAGACATGCCTCTACTTGTCTGAATGTCTGTTGATTCATCCTATATTTTTTCTATCTCAAAAGTTTTACCTAATGTTCAGCTACAGGAAACCTTTTACTGTGTATTGAATTGTTTTCCCAAAACTTCTATGTTGAAGCCCTAAACCCTAGTATCTCAGAATGTGATCTTATTTGGGGACAGGGTCTTTATAGACCCTAAGTATCAAGTTTAAATGAAGTCATTAAAGGGGCACCTGGGTGGATCAGTTGCCTGAGTGTCAGACTTCAGCTCAGGTCATGATCTTGCTTTCCTGGATTCGAGCCCCACATCAGGCTCTATGCTGACAGCTCAGAGTCTGGAGCCTGCTTCAGATTCTGTGTCTTCTCTCACTGTCCTTCCCCTACTGGCAATCTGCCTCTCTCTGTCTCTCAAAAAATAAATAATAAAACATTTAAAAAATTTCATTCATTCATTAGAGTGACCCCTAATTCAATATGACTGCTATCCTTCTAAGAAGGAGACATTTAGAGGCAATTATGTAAGGAGGAAGATGGTATGAAGACAAGGCAGGAGATGGCCATCTGTGAGCCAAAGAAAGAGGCTGGAATATACCTTCCCATCCCAGCCCCTAGAAAGAGCTAAACTTGCTGATACCCTAAGTTCACATTAAGCCTCCAGAACCATGGGACAATACATTTTGTTATATAAGTCAAACAATTTGTGCTATTTTATGCAGCATCACCGGCAATCCCATTCAATCATGCATAACCTGAGTAGAAAATCTGGACAAAGATAGGACCAAGAAAATTATCTAGACTTACTCAACTTATGTATATATAAAAGTGTCAGAATATACTATAAATAAAACCCTTTATTTGACAAATACAAGGATAATTCAATGTTAGGAGATCTGTTGATATAACTAACTACGGTATATAAGGAACAAAAAGTAAATCCCAGTGGACACTAATGACATACATGATAAGCTTCAATAAGTAATCTGGAAAAAACCTAGAAAACTAGAAAAATATAATGTATTACTGTTAAGCAATTTATAAATCAATTGATGAGTCATATTTTTAGAAATCAACAGCAAATTTTAACTTAATGGTGAAATAGCAAAAGGAATACTATTAAAATCAAGAACAATACAAGAATGACTGATAATAATCAGCAATATTCTGAAAGTCTTAACCAATATAATTAGTAAGAAAAACAAATGAAATGTAGTGTACAGAGAAGAAAAAATTACTACTATTTTAATAGTAGTGAAAACAGTAAAAACCAAAGAAATATGCTGAGTCAATCAAATGGAACATTCAGTGAGGCGATGGTTTATAAGATAAATAAGAGATGATAATTAATGTCTATGATATATAAAGAGCCTCTAGACTTCAATAAGAAAGACAAACCATCGAATAACAAAGTACATGATGAACAAGCAAGGCTATTCTCCTCAAACAAGACAACATAAAGTTTCAATAAATGTAAGCAAAGTTTCTCACCCACACTCGTTACCAATAAAAGGCAAATAAAAACAACAAGCTACCACTTTTTCTAAAAAGAGTACCAGAATATAAAAAAGATTAACAATATGAAGCATTGGTGAGAAAGTGGAAAAATAATTATATAAATTTTGAGGGAATAAAATCTGGTATCTGACGAAATAGAACAAGAACATCAGAAAGCGTGGTAGTTTACGACAGAACCAATCATTTAAACAGGTTTTACCAAGACTCTCCAAAACAATATAAAGGTAAATGCAAAGAGAAAATTTAATATTGTATTCCAACCAGAGTTGCTTTAAAACATTTCTGAAGAGCCATAAGAGGCAGAGTATGAAACCTGGGAAAGAGTTGGCCTCAGCAGGTCCCACTGCCAAAGTGATATCTCCTCCACAATGGAAGAAGATAATTTATAAAAACGAGTTATTTGCTAGCCTAAGTTTTATGCCCAAAATTTGGTTTGCTTTAGAAGCATATACATTTTCAGACTTTTATTTCTGTATGAAAAGTGTATTTCAAGTTAGAGGGATTTTTACACAGCTATTATTATTATTTTTTTTTTATTTCTAGGTGAGAGAGACAGCGTGAGCAGGGGAGTGTCAGAGAGAGAGGGAGTCACAGACTCTGAAACAGGCTCCAGGCTCTGAGCTGGCAGTCAGCACAGAGCCCGACGTGGGGCTCAAACCCACCAACCGCGAGATCATGACCTAAGCGAAAGTCGGACGCTTAACCGACTAAGCCACCCAGGCGCCCCACACAGCTATTATTTTTATAAGGTATACATATTACATGCTAGAGTAATACTTTTCCTATGGTAGAAGAAGGATTTTTTGTTGGCATGTGTTTTAATAAAGTCTTTAATCAAAAAACATGGCAAAATAAGACATACTTTAAAAATGGGGTGTAGAAATAAAGCTTTTATTGAATAAGCTGGGTAAGAAGATTCCTTAGAAACAATGGAAAGTTTTACTTCATGGTGGGAATCTACAGGTGGTTGCCAGGACCCCTTCTTTGCAGTTGTTTGCACTCCCAGCCCCTTCCCATACATCTGGTTTCATGGACGATGCATGCTCCTGTTACGTGCCTTAAAATCACCAGCAGAGTTTTGAAACTCTCCATGACCAGATGGCCCAACAAACTGATTAAATTAGAATCCTGGGCTGGAGGTTGGAGTCTGCGCTGAGGCGAAGGGGAAGGAGGAAAGTAGTCAGTAGTTCTGAAGGTCTGCAAATGATTTCACTGTGCAGTCAAGCTTGAGAACCACTGGTCTCAATGATGTCAGCCAACCATTATTGCCTTCCCACCATTGTTGATGGTTCAGAATGAACACTTGACCCAGGTCGGGCCAGTCAAATATTTCCCTTGGAATTCTGCAACTGGAGATGAAACAATATTACCTAGAGCTGTTATGTGATCTGAATATGTAAATTCAGAAACAGTTGGCAGCCATATTCCATGACTGAATAGTTGAGGAAACCAGGATGTATTCTTATGGCAAACTATAGTTGTTCAGAGAGAAACAGTCATGAGGAACAATGTGAGGAAACTTCCTCAGTCCATTACAACAATCCAACCCTTGGGAACAGTTTTTACCCTTAAATTCTGTAAGTTAGCTATATTACCTTTCTAAGCATTCTCTTTTTGTGTAAGCTACTTCCAGATGAATTCCTGCTACTTGCATCCAATAGAATCCTAACTCATTTGTGTCAGTAAAAGAGGAGCATTTAGTGTTAGGTATGGATACTCTGATTTTTTTTTTGTAATATCAAGAGGGCTTTCTAATAGAGCTGACTGTGGCAGATATGGAGGCATGCTGCTTAGATCACCTTGAAGAGAGCCTGTTGTGTGGAACACCACTGACTGAAAGCTGCCGTTGTTACCTCCCTGGATCCATCTGGAATCCTTCCTGGCCAATGACTAACCATAGTTCAAGCACTTATGCCAGGCCACTTCTGCCTGGTGCAGAACCCTTCTGATGGGCAATATTTTCACAAATTCTGTGTCAACCTAGCTGAAACTTTCTCAGAACTGCACTGAGATATTAGACTCTTCCTATCAATCTATTTCCTCCTCTCCTTGTGTGGCTATCAGACATACCTGGCTACCTGAAGATTCTCCCTACCTGTTCCTGCTCTCTCTTCCACTTTTCCCTTCACAGGTGATTCTCCCAATAAATCTACTGTGTGCTGTATTTGCTAGGACTGCCAAAATAACATACTATACATCAGGTGACTTAAACAACAGAAACTTGTTTTCTCATGGTTCCGGAGCCTGGAGGTCCAAAGGTCAATGTATCAGTGGGTCTGTTTCTCCTAGGGCCTCTCTCTTCTTTGCCTTGCAGATGGCTGCCTTCTTTCCGCTATGCCCTCATATGGGTTTTCTTCTGTGTGCATACATCCTGTCTCTCTCATTCTTCTTATAAGAATAGCAGTTGCATTGAGTTAGGACCCCATTCTTATGACCCAACTTAACCTTAATTACCTTCTCACATGCCCTATGTCCAAACACAGTCACATTGGGGTTTAGGGCTTTCACATATAAATTTTGTGGACATGCAATTCAGTTCATGACATCTGCCTAATACCAACTTGGTATCTGCTTCTTGAAGCTTCCAAGCTAATGCACTGAGCAAAGAGAAAAAAGGTTTCTCAGACAAATAGTGAGCCCTGCATCAGTGAACGTGTTCACACAGAGCCTAAAGATCACTTCTCAGTGATATCATATGGTCCTACTGATTAGGTTTCTATCTGAATTCAGACCCACATAACATTTTTTAAAACGTTTTATTATTAATTTTGTGAGAGAGAGAGTAGAGTACAAGCAGGGGAGGGGCAGAGAGAGAGGAAGACATGGAATCCAAAGCAGGCTCTAGGCTCTGAACTGTCAGCACAGAACCTGATGTGGGTCAAACTCACAAGCTGTGAGATTATAACCTGAACCCAAACCAGATGCTTAGCCAACTGAGCCACCCAGGTGCCTCCACCATTTTATTTTGAATGAACATGAACAGTAAAATAGTAAACTGAAATATGCAATACTAAGGTAAAAGCTGATTTAAATTAAGCCATAATATGCAAAGAGTCACAGAAGATACTTTTGTTTTCTGGGTTGGACCTCTAGTTTCTTTTTTTCCCATGGCTAAGTTTGTACATAGGTACAAGGTTTTCACTCACGTAGCCCAAGTACCTAGAACAAGTCTAGCATATTGTATGTGTTCCAGAAAAACTCTCAGAAGTTTTCCCACAATGGTGTGCAGTTCATGGCCTTCAGAAACCCCTCAGATAATTCTCTGGGGTAAATAATCTGATCATCAGGAAGACTTGATGTTATTATGCCAATAGTTTTCAAGTAATCATGGGCTGTAAGGCTTAACCTTCCTTACTAGACAGGGAGGAAAGAATAAAGATGGCAGGAAGGAAAGGCAGGAGTAAAGAAAACATCTTTGCTCTCTTGAAGGGAGATTTATGATTAGATGCCATGCTCTATGCAAAGAGCTCTTGTGAAACTAGATTGAGCTAAGAGTGAGATAACAATTACTGCATAAAAGTTACAGATCCCGTGGGGCGCCTGGTTGGCTCAATTAGTTAAGCATCTGACTCTTGATTTTAGCTCAGGTCATGATCTCATATCATGAGATCAAGCGCCACCTCAGGCTGTGCACTGGGTGTGGAGTCTGGTTAAGATTCTTTATCACCATCTCTCTTTCTGCCCCTTTCCTGCTTGTGGGCTCTCTCTCTCTTTCTCAAATAAATAAATAAATAAATAAATAAATAAATAAATAAATAAATAAAAGCTATAGATCCCTAGTACTTTCAGGCATTTCTAGAGTATTTTAAACAACAGAGGAGAAAGTATAGATACCAAAGTGTGTGAGGATTCAGATCGAAATGGCCTGGCATAAGAGAAAAATTTTCTTTGAAAGGTACTCTTTTTAGTTTCATATGCATTTGCCAAAGCCTTTCAAGAGCAACATGTTCAACATCAAGTTTCATGCTTTGGGGAGATTCTGGAAAAATGTGGTGCTTGCAAGGAAAATACAAACACATTATTTAGATCTCCAGACTGATTGTTCTACATATTTTGGGGTCTATAACAAAGACAGAGGAATGTTAAAAATCGTGAGAATCTCTTCCAAAGAGGCAGAGAGGGTCTGATGAAGAGAGGGCTACATTACCTTAATGATGGATTCTACTAGAGGGTGCAATTCAAGCAAGCTTCTTTCTTTGTGGAATATGACATGACACTCTCCATAACTTAGTAGTTTTCATAAACTTGTCATTTGCACATACTACTGGATTTTCTTTCCTTCACTCCCAAGGGTTGCACATTCATATATATAACTAGACCACTGTTAATAGGCCAGCAGCCATAGCCTATGATGCTTGGATTCTCATACAACAGTAGGTTTAAAAGTTCTTGGGCACCTGGGTGGCTCAGTCAGTTAAGCATCTCATTCTTGGTTTTCGGCTCAGGTCATAATCTCACAGTTGTGAGTTTGAGCCCCACGTCGGGTTTCACACTAAGAGTGCGAAACCTGCTTGGGATTCTCTCTCTCCCTCTCTCTCTGCCCCTCCCCTGCTCACTCTCTGTCTCTTAAATTAAAACTTTAAGAAAATAAGGTACAATTAAAATGAAAGTTCTCACTGTTCTAATTGTAGCATTGATCTCACTCCATGTTTAAGAGTGCCTTCTCGCCTCTGCATTTCCCCACATGTAATCCCTGATGATCCCTTTTGGTGTAAACTGACCAAGCCCCTAATTTCAAAGAGGTCAGAAATGAGGTAAGAAAATGTCTGTGATGGTAGTTGGAAGCCCTTCCACCCATTCCTGGCAGAATAGTACAAGATAATACCTATGAATTCCTGTAGAGGATTCCTTGAGGATTGATTTTGGGGACACTTTGGGGTAAATCCTACTTAGCAGATACTTGGCCGGGAACTCCACCTCCTGGCATGGAACATGATCTCCACACTCAAGTCTTGTAATTGCCATGTTCACCTTGAGTAAACTGAATGAGTCCCCTCTACTTCTTTTTTTTTTTTATGTTTTTTATTTATTTCTGAGAGAGAGAGAGAAGGAGAGAGAGAGAGACAGCATGAGCAGGGGAGGGTCAGAAAGAGAGGGAAAAACAGAATCTGAAGCAGGCTCCAGGCTCTGAACTAGCCGTTAGCACAGAGCCCGACGCGGGGCTCAAACCCATGAACCATGTGATCACGACCTGAGCTGAAGTCAGATGCCTAACTGACTGAGCCACCCAGGGGCTCCACCCCCTCTACTTCTTCTTACCTTCTTCTATATTTCTGGTTCTCTTTCTTTCTCTCTCTCTTGTTTCTTACTTTTCCTCTTTTATTTATAACTATGTTCTTCTTGTTCCTACTTTCTCTTCCCAGACATATTCTTCTCCTTATTTCTATGTCTGCTTCCTTCTTGTTTTCCTTCTGGCACTCTTTCCCTCCCTTTTTCCATTGTATTTGTTTCTTCTGTCTGTGCTTGACTCATTTCCCTCTTCCTACTTTTTTTTCTTTCTATGCCCATCTAGTCTTTTCGGTTTCTCTTTCTCCCTTTCTTCTTTCCTAATCTTTTCTTCTTTCATTTTTTCCTTTTAAATTTCTGTCTTAATTTTTAATGCTTATTATTTTTGAGAGAGAGAGAGACAGATTGTGAGTCAGGGAGGGGCAGGAAGAGAGGGAGTAACAGAGTCTGAAGCAGGCTCCAGGCTCAGAACTGCAAACACAGAGCCTGACCCAGAGCACAAACCCACAAGCCTTGAGATCGTGACCTGAGGCAAAGTCAGACACTTAACCAAATGAGCCACCCAGGCGCCCCTAAATATCTTTTCTTATAAATTTCTGTCTCTACTTCATTATCTCATTCTCTCTTTATTCCATTTTCTATGTGGATCTCAGTTTGTCACTACTAATAACACCTACTCCTACCTAAGTGTCTAGAAGAATGTAGATATTTCATTTCTTTTTGTATTTTTTTTTTTCTATCTCTTATTCTCCTCACCCAGTATCTCTCTACGTCCTTTGCTTTTTCTCTTTCCCTTTCTTCATTTTGTATCTTACCAAATCTTTCACTGAATCTGTTTTCATATCTTTTTTATCTCCTCTCATTCTCTCTTTGTCCTTTCCTCTCCTCCTGGTTCACACACACTCACCCATACCTGTTCCTCTCCCTTTCTCCTATTTCTATCTTACTGATTTTTTTTTGCTTTACGTCTGTTTTTCTGTGTGTGCGTGTGAGCTCACATGCCATGAGAGACAAAAGGAGACAGAAGGGAGTGCATGAGGTTAGGGAAGAACCCAGAGGCTGGATCTGTCATGTGTAATTCTGGGTATCCACGGGGATCTTCTGATTCAGTTGTCTGCAATGGGGCCAGTGAATGTAATAAGCATCTTGGGTTGACTTCCACTAGTTTAATGATAAAAGCTCTTGAAAGCTAGGATAAATCATCTGTACTTTGTGCAATAATCAATACGGAAATAAAGGAGATTTTGAGAATTATAGTGAAATAAGATCTCTCTGTGTGAGAGATTATCAAAACATTGTGGGAAAGAGGACTTGGAGCAGAGAAACTAATGGAAATTCATATATACATGTATATGAATATATATGTATAAATATATATTTAATGTTTATTTATATTGAGTGTGTGTGTGTGTGAGAGAGAGAGAGACAGAGACAGAGAATGAGCAGGGGAGGGGCACAGAGAGAAGGAGAGAGAGAGAATCCCAAGCAGGCTCCATGCTCAGGGCAGAGCCCAATGCAGGAGATCAGGACCTGAGCCAAAACCAAGAGTCAGATGCTGTACAAACTGAGACACCCAAGTGCCCCAGGAAGTTCATATATATCTTAGTAGGCCTACTTTAAATAGCAATTCACTATACTTCCATTTGTAATCAGTTTCTCCCTCACCATAATGCCTGTATACGGTTTATTCCCCTGTTGCACATCTTGCCAAACTCAGGTTCATATTTGAATTACTTGTACCATTACCATCTCCTAGACTATTAATATTTTTATGGCAGGACTAGAACATTTTCTCCATTGTTTTCCTAGGACACTATAGAACCCAGAGTTCTAATTATATACATTTTCAGAGTCATTGTCAGCATTTCCTTAATTTAATTATATAATATTACATTTGTCTTCAAAACTATTAAATTATTAATATTATCAACTAAGAATCAAAGACATAGCAAGTTATACATAGAGCTGAATACAGAATTTGTTCACTCCAACAATTAACAGTTTACTGAGTAGTGGAATAACTAGTAAGAATATAGGAACAATATAGAGGTTTGAATTTGGGCATGGACTCTTGATTCAGATGGCATAGGTTTGGTTCGGATCCCCTCCTTGTAACCTGCTAGCTTCATGTACAAAATAGGCTAAGACCGTACCTATTTTCTAGAAGAGCCAGCTGCTAGTCCTCTGTGACTGCCTTGTACATGCTGAGTTGGCTCAGTAAGATATTCATCCCTGTAGGATCCAGCCNCAATATTTCTCTGTTTAATTTTTTATATTTATATAAAAATATAAATGTATTTAATTTATATAAAAATATTTATATATTATTACTTTCCATTTATTTATTATTTGGGAACTTCAGATAATGATATTAGATTCTTCCTATGTCATTTAAATATTGACTCAAACTCCCTTAAGATCAACTTGAAAAAGGATCAGAGGTATCAAGTGGTTTTTCCATCTGGAGACTACTTACAGAATAAGATTTTAGATTCCACCATTTGAAACTTTAGTAAGAAAGAGGATTTATCCTCTTCTAGAGGAGAAGGTCCAATTTTCAAATGTAAGTTCTCTGGGAAACCTTGAAGTCTGGTATAGCAAGTAGCCCATGTGTAAAACCATTGTCAGATGAATCTCGTCTGTAAGAAACACCCCCAACCCCAAGCCTTATGTACATGCATCTCAAAGAGAGATGGAGCCTCTGTGAAGATCACTGCATGTTGGAAGTTTTCTGTTTCTGACGGGAAATGTGGAATTGGTCCCTATAGCTGTCCTTGTACCTGGGCATAATTAAACAAAAATCTGAAAACTCCTCCCCAAACAAAATTCATTTTCCCTTTGTTCCTTTTTTTTTGTTTTTCATATGCTCAGTTTTTCAGCTTTGTTGCTTTTTTACACCAACATAATTGTCAATAGTTGCTGACTGAATTCATCACTCCTAGTACCCTGTGGTAACTGGGAGAAAGATTACATCCAGTAAGATGAGCTGGCACAATTTCTGGTATGTGTCAAACACTCAACACATATTACCTTTGTTTTTCTTCTCTTTCAGAGCTCCAGTGTACACCTTAACCATAATATTGATCAAAAATTTAAGCTTTATATCTTTCAACTAAAGAACTACTGTACTGTATGAAGACTTACATGTATATTATATAATTTTACCTTCTGTTCAAAGAGTTGATAGAATATAGATATTATTCATATAAACTTTTAGAATATACTCCACTTTATTATGTTTTACATTATATAAAATATTTACAGTAGAAAAAAAAATTTTGTTTTCCAAAACTATCAGTGAAACCTCTGATACATACCTAATGTGACTGGTAGGTTTGGGAGTGATAAAACTGCCCCTTGAAACGTGTTACCAGCAAGGACATGGCACTCTTCCATCCTTACGCCAAAGACCATCTTAACTATGTCCCTGTGTGGTTATGCTTTTGTCCCATCTGTTCTACTTTTCAGAGCTCTTTTTGTCCTGCAGCAATCACAGGCTGGCACGTTACCTGGTAATTCAAGGAAGACTATGAACTTCCACCTCATTCATTCTCTCATTCATCCTTTCCACTTAGGCTCTGCCTCTTCTAATCTTGAGCTTGTGTGCCCCGCACAGCCAAATTTAAGGAATGAACCCAACCTAGGTTTCCACACCCATTCCAGCATAATCTAGTATCTCATCTTCATAAAATTCAATTACTGACCAGCAACAACCATGTGCTCTCATGGACACGTGCCCCCCTTGTTTTGTAACTCACGAGAGCTACTGGTTCAAATGTGAAGCTAAGTGAAAGAAAAATGAAGCCAAAGCTGGTCTCCCTGAAGAGACGCTTGGGAATAAAGCTTTAAAGCCTTCCATTCAATTCATACTTAATAGGCCACCATCTCTCCTTCTGCCTTCATTAGGAAATAACAAATAAAATAGTATGTGCTATCATCACAAGTATTTAGTACATGCACTTTTGTTTGAGTTTACTTCCCTGCCTTCCGAAAAACACAAATATTTAAGCACTAGCTCATGGTGACAAAATTAAATTCTACTTTTGCAAACATAAAAATGAAGAAATGCCATTTGTAGCAAAAAAAACTTCACATTAGACATGTTTATGAATTTCATTATTTAATTTCTAGGCAGCAAGAGAGGTAAGGATGTTTTAACGTGATTTGTATCACAAAAGGATCTTGTTCTCTTGAAAAAGGACCTTTTGGAAATTCCAGCAAAGTCAAAGTACCATAAAATAATCAAGTTCTGCACATCGCAAGTAAAACCTTTCAGCTATTATTGAAACGTTAAGTATAATTACACACAGGAAAAATATATTATCACAAAGGAAAGATGCCTTAGGAATTCTTTGTGTTTTTCAAAATTGATGGACACGAGTGAGCTCTGATATCATTATGCTTAGAAATGGCTTCATCCAGATCCAACTGAACACCATTAATGTTCATTTCCATACAGCCATTATAAAAGGCATTCACTGGTGTAGCGCTGAACGGAATATCTGTAAAAACAGAACATTAAAATATTAGCCCAAGACTTTTGGCATCTTATTTGATTACAATTAGAGGAACTATTCAGACTTCCCATTTCAAACCTAATTCTATTCACAAAGCAAAAGTTAGTAATGTAATTCTATCCAATAAATTTATATTAAATGGCTCCTGTGTATATTAAGTATTGTGCTTGGCATTGGATTCAGCATATCATGAGTTCCTCTGATTTCATAAACACAATCAGTCTCATCAAGACTTAAAATAAGTAAACACACTTGAAAAAGAATAAAGAGCATATTCTTACTTGTGATGCTCTACTTTATTATTATGTCTTTTTAAAATTTTTTTGAGAGACAGAGAGAGTGCATGAGAGAGGGTCAGAGAAAGAGAGACAGAGAGAAAGAGAGAAAGAATCTCAAGCAGGCTCCATGCTCAGTGTAGAGGTCGATGCGGGGCTTGATATCATGACCCTGGGATCATGACCTGAGCTGAAATCGAGTCAGACACTTAACTCACTGAGCCACCCAGGCATCCCTATTATTTTCTCTTTAAATTTGAGCAATAGCTTATAAGTATTTTTAAATCATTTTTTTTAACTCCAAACTGTAGTTACTTGGAAATCTTTTAAAATGCTATGATAAATATATACCCTTTATTATTGCTAGAATAAAAGCAGATTTCTATATTTCCCCCCAAAATAGCTTCTTGCTGAGCATAAAATGGCAACTCATGATAGGGAATTCACTTTTATGTACTGTTTGGTGTTCTAAAAAATAATTTTAATAATGCTTCAGTGAATACTTTAGGGCCTTTGGGCCTTTCTACACTTTCACTTTCTTCATCAGACTTAATACTTGAGTTACACCCTTGCATTCCTAAGAGCTATGGTTCATCTTAATAACATCCATCTCTCTATTTGCTTCTTTTTTGGCATCTTCTTTCCATCAATTTAGTTCCCAATGGACATTTTTCAGAGCCTTTATTCTTCTTCCTTAGTGCCTTATGCAAAAAATATTCAGTTCAAATTTTCTATCTCTAGTTTGCCAGAACAGTGAATTAAGTCCATACTTTTCTAAGGAAAAGATTGGCCACTATTCTAAAAATCCTCAGAATCATCCATTTTCCCTGACTTTTAATTCATAACATTCAATTCATTATGCCTATTTTGCTGTTAACTGATACTTTTCCTATTCCATTGTTTATACTCCTAAAATCTCAATTGTCAGTTCTCCTCAATTTCCCTCACTCTTTTTCTAAACACATCTTACCTGAAATCAATCTTCAGTGTTGGTGCAAAAGTCTTGGAACCACTAAAATTTGATAGTTTTACCTCTTTTGAACTCTTTCATTGTCTGATTTACAAAAAATTGCATTCAACTAATTTGTAAATAAGGAGGTAGAAAGATTTCGATATAGAATTCATTCATTTGAACTATAATTATACCCTAATAATTAACCATAGTAAGTTAAGAAACTTTCTAATAATTAGCCATGCTATTTTTTCTATTTATCTACCTCTTTTATAGCATCTTTACTTCTATTCCCCAAAAACTCAGACAAAATTTCCATATAAAAAATGAAGACCCTGAGCAGTTAAAGTAATATAACAAAGATTACTAGAAATCCAGACATCAAATTCAGAATTTTCCCTATGAGAATAACCTGAGAATGGTAGTTGAACATATTTCTCAAAAACTTTTTCCCCTCAATTATTTTTACCACTTAAAGATTGATGCCAATTTCATATTTTCCAATATTAAGTTAAAGATGAATGTGATTTTCCTCCAGTTTTCCCCATCATGTGGTAAATGGAATCTCCACCCATGAAACTGGGAATGCCAGACTGCCTAGGAAGGAGATCCCCACACTACCTTTCTATCCTATTATTGTTTTAAATGTTTATTTATTTATTTTGAGGGGGGAGCCTGATGCAGGGCTCGATCTCACGAACCGTGACATCATGACCTGAGCTGAAATCAAGAGTCAGACGCTCAACCAACTGAGATGCTCAGGCGCCCCAAATCCTATTAATTTTGTTTTTACATACAGCTCCAATCTAATCACTGTGTACCACCCTCACTGCCATCATCCTAGTCCAGCAGCTTCCTCATCTGTAATATGGGGATAATAATAGCACTCACAGGTCTATTTTGAAAATTAAATAAGTGGATCCATTTGAAGCAGTCTGAAAAATGCCCAGCCTGTTCACTATGCAATGATTAATGGTGGTATACTTGTTGCTTCTGTTGTTACTGCTTCTCCAGCTGGACTCCTTCAGTACCCCCCAGCTCATCTCATACACTTTTCCCTCCCACCTGTCCATCTCCATCCATCATGCATGGTATATTGATATACCATTTCCTTGCCTAAAATTTTTAAAGACTCCCATGGCTCTTGCAATAAGACTCAGGACCACAAACCAGGTCTACAAATCCCCACCCAGTTCACAGCCTTATCTTGCACTACATCCCCCTTGCTCAATATGCTCTCACCATCCCCATCTTCTATATAGTCCTCGAGCATGTCAATCCCCCATTCTGCCTACACATAGACCATTTCACTTGCATATTAATTCCAGTTCCTACCTCATTACTTGGTTAAATTTAAGCCTTCAATGTATCATATTTACATCTTAGCCTTTTCTGTAGAGAGCTCATTTCTGGCCCCCACAACCAGACCATTTTCCACTTTCAGGCTCTAAAAGCAATACATATTATTCCTTCATAGGAGTTATCACTGTTTTAATTATCCTCATATTTTTCCAGTTGGTTATTTAATGTCTGCCTCTACCATTAGATTGTAAAAGGCTTAGAAGCAGGGATCATATCTATTTTTTTTATTACTAGGTCACTGGTACCTAGGATGTAGGTTCTTAATAAATACAAGGTAAATGATAGATGAATTGAAGAATAAATATTGAATTCACAAGACTGTTGTGAGGATGAACTAAAATAATAAATATGTTCTGGGGACACCTGGGTGGCTCAGTTGGTTGAGCCTCCGATTCAGCTCAGGTCATGATCTCACTGCTCTTGGGTTTGAGCCCTGTGTCAGGCTCTATGCTCACAGCTCAGAGCCTGGAACCTGCTTCGGATGCAGTCTGTCTCTCTCTCTCTCTCTCTCTGCCCCTCCTCCACTCATGCTCTGTCTGTCTGTCTCTCTCTCTGTTTCTCTCTCTTTCCCAAAAATAAACAATAAAAATTTTTTTAAATATATGTTTTGACTAGGGTAGTCAAATGCAGCAAAACTTGATTAGTTTTAGTTCACTATTAAAAATAATAAATAAAATGTACCAATAAAATGTCAATATAAATCCCCAGAAAGAGACTAATAGATACTGGAATTTTGTCTTACCCTTCTAATGTCCTTTTACTAAAATGACATATTTAAAATACTATCCATTTGATTAAAAACATACTTTTAAAATCTTTTTAAAAATAATTTTGAAACAAAAGTAAGAAG
>NW_027531917.1:8181725-8356814 GCF_008692635.1 Crocuta crocuta | reverse complement strand
CCACCCAGGTAAGTGGCTACTGTTCCCTTCATTGCTTTGTCCAAAATGGCAAGTTGACTTTGAAGGGCTTCAGAGTAGATGATATCTTTTTTAAGTGGAGTCAACAGCTCCAGATTGGTTCTGTTGACTCTTACTTCCAGATGGAATTGTTGACTAGAACAAAGACTTATGGCCTCTATCCGAGATACTACCATATTTTCAATAGATACCAGGATATCCTGAAAAACAGAGTAAAGAGAAAATATAAGCAAGTATTAATGGTAATGCCACTTAAGAGTGACTTTTGAGTTTTTAAATTCAAAAACCAAATTTCAGTGAGGAAAAAATAAGTATGATAGTGCCTCCCAACTTAAATTTAAAAAATTATTATAATCATAATTTTAAAATATATATTAGAAATTTAAAATTTACAAACTTTACAAATTTCAGGGTCAGCTAGGATGTAAATGTATAGTGGCTTTTGAAAATTCCGTAAGCAAGAGAGTTGTTTTACTAAACTCATGTCTTAAGCAATATTTTTCTGTTTGTGAGCCTTCCTAACTTCAAAACTTACATATGAAAAAGGAAGGAGCTGAATAACTCTTTGTTGGGGAAAAGACTAAAGTGCTTTAGTAAGCAAATGCCAGCAAGACTGAGAGGTTTTTGTGTGCCACACAAGCAATCCTGTAAGACTTGGGGAAAAGTTAGTGAAGGCGTCCTGAGAGGGAAAAGCCAGGGATCACCAGCAGTAAGTTAGAGTATTCACCAGAAGATATTCAAAAGTTTTGAATTTTGTTAACTTTTCAAACTGCTGTACACAAAATCATTCAACTTGTTGAGAGTGATCCATACATATCATTTATGTGTGTGTAGAGGGAAGGTAAAAAGAGAAAATAAAATCAGAACTAGGAACGTGGATGTTATGAGATGGTAGAAAGAGAGTCTGAAGTATTTACTTCAGAATCAAATATACCTATGTTAAGTTTACACTTCATAAATACAGGTTATCTGAGGAAATCTGTTACTGTTTATACATGTCTATGTCCTTGAACTCACTAATAGTCTTAAAATGGTCAGCTGACAAACCATTTCAGAATGATCAATTGTATGTGAAATAATGTTATGAAACACTGCACACAGATTTTGAGAAATCAATCTGACATGGAAAAGAAAAAGAAGAAGGAGGAGGAGGAGGAAAAGAAGAAGGAGAAGAAGAAGAAAGGAAAAATGAAGAAGGAAAAAGAAGCCATCATGGAGTCAAACACAGAAAAGATCTAATAAACATCAAAGACATGGCATGCCTTAATGTCCTCTACTGCATGGATATAGTAGAAAACAGGATTTCCATTTTATTAAAAAAAAAAAAGGCAAACAAAAGGCTGAAATCTAAATGTAGTAAGCTTCTGTGGTAGACTGGAGATAAACACTCAGCAGGATCTCTTAGGTAGCTTATGCTTAACCACCAGAAATTCCCTGCAATCATCATTAAGCTGCAACCAGCATACCTTTTTATTATCACAGACATTATTCAATTATAGGTCTTTTTCCAAAAGCCACATAGAACATCCAAGCCAACCTGGGCACAAACGCAAGTTTCTTGCTGTAACTTGTTGGAATCTACTGTCGATGACACATGGTCAGAACTATTCGCTTCTAATAGAAGGCTGAATAATACAGATCTTCTGATAACGCTCATGTTTCCTTTTATCCAAGAGTTTTTTCCCCCTGTTCTTCCTCCTAATTTCAAATGAGAGTTGCCAGCAAGAAGCCAGGTGGACTGGTTTTACATTTTTCTAGTTCTTTCTAATTTACTCATGGGAGAAAAGATTAAGAGTGCCAGAGAGCACAAAACATTATAATTAGACACAGAATATCTGTGAGTGAATTTTAATCAGACTCACTTTTATGTTGTTAGTACAGACTAACTCCCATGATACTTCCAGAATTCTAAGTAAAGGTGGATCTCTATGTACTCTGGGAAGGCTCAAGGCAGCCTATGTGTGAGTCTCCCTCATCTTAGCTGTAGATGCAGTAACAGGCTTTTCCTTTTCTCCTCTCTCCTTCTTAGATCAGACCTCGGAAATAAGCCAGCAAGAAAGTAATAATAATGGACATTTATGGAGTCTTTACTGATGTGCTAGAGACTGTGCCAAATACTTTCCATACGTTATCTCATTTAATCTTCAAAGTAGCACTTTGAGGTAAATACTGCTAATATATCCATTTTACAGATAAAAAACAAAACAAAACAGGAAAACAGGAATCACAAAGGTTTAATAAACTTACCTGAAGGTTTTCAGAGGCGGAGTCTACCAAGGACAAGGCAAAGGGCACAGTGAAACCAGAAACCAAGGCGAACATAACACCAGTACCCGTGGATGGACGGCTATTCAAGGACACATTTACTTGCCAGCCCTCGGCATTGGATATATTATCTGTTTAAACAATAAAACAGAAGCAAGATCAGTGTACTCCTAAAATATGCCAGAAGGAATTATTCCATTCTTATTCATACTTAAAGCCATTAAACCAACTAAAGATTTTAGTTCTCCTTTCTCCATGATCTATATAACCTAGGCAAAAAAACATAAAAGGCAAAAGCCATTTTCTTTGAAATGCAGGCAAAAATACACATGAATGAAGCCCCATCCTTCTGGTTTTTCTAGAATAAAATTCTAGACGTGGTATTTCAGATTATTATGAATTTTCCCATTTGCTCTTTTACAGATTACCTTCTTCCTGTATATTCACCACTGGTCAAATCTCAGAGTGGTTATACTTGAAAGCACAAATTTAGAAGGAAGTTCACCGAATTTATTGTAATATTTCTGAGGGAACACAGTTATAGCTGTGATCACCATTCCATCATGGTGATCATGGGGGGCTCAGTTCAAAGCAGGGGGGAGGATAGGATTTACACAAATAGGGAAGTTAGATAGTTTGATAGTAGACAAAGACTCCGAAATCAACTCTGGACTCTGAAATTCTAAAAGGGACTCTTCTTCTGTGATTCTCTTATCATAATAGTTAACATTCTTTTTATTCATTACTAGGTTAATTGTCTATCCCACTAGAGTGCAGGCCCTACATGTCTCTACTACCACTTTGTTTTCCACAGTAGTCACTCAACAAATATTTGTTGACTTGATATGTTTCCAAAACAGTGTAATTCCTAAAAATATTAATTCACAATTTGAAGTCTTCCTTATTTAATAATAAGTAATATATAACAATAGTCCAAATACCACTTGTAGATTTTGAAAAGGTGAATGTGAATGGAGAAAATAAAGACCCTTGACAAGATGATCTTCCATTTAGCCACATCTAATGCTATTACATTTTTTCATTATAATTCTTGAATTTTCACCCGAGAGAAAAAAATATATACATATATATTATATAAGTTGAAATTTTGAAATAAGTAAATTTACAATATTAACAAACTCAAACTAAAATAAACTTACAAATGTAGAGAGATTATAATGTAACATTAAATATTAATTTAAAAGTTAGTCACCATCTGGCAATGTGGTACTGGCACAAAAACAGACACTTAGATCAATAAAACAGAATACAGAACCCAGAATTGGATCCACAAACACATAGCTAACTAATCTTTGACGACGCAGGAAAGAATATCCAATGGGATAAAGCCAGTCTCTTCAGGAAATGGTGCTGGGAGAACTGGACAGCAACATGCAGAAGATTGAACCTGGGCCACTTTCTTATACCATACACAAAAATAAACTCAGAATGGATGAAACACCTAAACATAAGACAGGAAGCCATCAAAATCCTAGAGGAGAAAGCAGGCAAAAACCTCTTGGACCTTGGCCACAGCAACTTCTTACTTGACACATCTCTGGAGGCAAGGGAAACAAAAGCAAAAATGAACTATTGGGACCTCATCAAGAAAAAGCTTCTGCACCATGAAGGAAACAATCAACAGAACTAAAAGGCAATGAACAGAATAGGAGAAGATATTTGCAAATGACATATCAGATAAAGGGTTAGTATCCAAAATCTATAAAGAAGTTATCAAACTCAACACCCAAAAAAACAAATGATCCAGTGAAGAAATGGGCAAAAGACATGAAGACACTTTTCCAAAGAAGACATCCAGATGGCTAACAGACACATGAAAAGATGCTCAACATCACTCATCATCAGGGAAATACAAATTAAAACCACGATGAGATGCGACCTCTCACCAGTCAGAATGGCTAAAGTGAACAACTAAGGAAATGACAAGAGTTTGCGAGGATGTGAATAAAGAGGAACCCTTTTGCACTGCTGGTGGGAATGCAAACTGATGCAACCACTCTGGGAAGCCGTATGGAAGTTCCTCAAAAAATTAAAAATAGAACTACCCTATGACCCAGCAATTGCTCTACTAGGTATTTATCCAGAGGATACAGGTGTGCTGTTTTGAAGGGGCAAATGCACCCCAATGATTATAGCAGCACTATTGACAATAGACAAAATATGGAAAGAGCCCTAATGTGCATCAGCTAATGAATGGATAAAGAAGAAGTAGTGTATACACACACACACACACACACACACACACACACACACACACACACACACACTGGAATATTACTTGGCAATCAAAAATAATGAAATCTTGCCATTTGCAACAACGTGGATGGAATTAGAGTGTATTGTGCCAAGCAAAATTAGTCAGTCAGAGAAAGACAAATATCATTTGACTTCACTCATATGTGTAATTTAAGATACAAAAGAGATGAATATAAGAGAAGGGAAGCAAAAACAATATAAAAACAGAGAGGGGGACAAAAAATAAGAGACTCTTAAGTATAGAGAACAAACTGAGTGTTGGAAGGGTTTGGGGTAGGGAGATGGGTTAATTGGGCAAAAGAGCATTAAGGAAGACATTTGGTGGGATGATCACTGGGTGTTATATGTAGGGGATGAATCACTGGATGCTACTCCTGAAATCATTATTGCACTATATGCTAACTAATTTGAATATAAATTTTTTTTAAAAGTCACTTTCAAATTATCCATGAATGAAATAACTAATTACTTATGAAGGTGATTTTTATCAGATACAATATAACTATTTTCATCTTCTTTTTAGCGAGATTTTCCTTCAAGCAAATTATTGTGGGCCTAGCTTTTTCCTGTATTCAGTCATCAACCCTAACTAAAACATTTAAAAGAAATGTTTCATATACAAAACAGAACTAAAGTTAAAGACATTGCATTAATTTATGTTAAGAATACAGAAAGTACCAGAGTAAGATTTGTCCTTAAAACTGTAGCAATACTTTTTTGTTAGACTGCAGATAAACACATTGAAAATACATTTTTTTTCTTGGGGTGCCTGGGTGGCTCAGTTGGTGAAGCATCCAACTTTGGCCCAGGTCATGATCTCACAGCTCATGGGTTTAAGCCCTGCATCGGGCTCTGAGCTGTTAGCTCAGAGCCCGGAGCCTGCTTTGAATTCTGTGTTTCCCTCTCTCTCTGCCACTCCCCTGCTCACACTCTGACTCTGTCTCAAAAATAAACATTAAAAAAAATATATATATATAAAACTTTTAATAGCTTTATTGAGGTATAATTTAGATACTATATAATTCACCTATTATAAATGTATAATTCAGCAATTTTCAGTAGATTTATGAAATTGTGCTGCCATCATTAACACCCAAGTTTAAAATACTTCTATCACTCAAAAAGTACCTTTGTGTTTATTTGTAGTCAATTTCTGCTCCTACTCCTAGCCTTAAGCAAATTCTGACCTGCTTTCTGTCTATAGTTTTGACTTTCCTAAACATTTCACGTGAATGGAATGAAACAAAATGTAGTCTTTTGTAAATGGCCTTTTTCACTTGACATAATGCTTCTGAGATTCATCTATGCATGTGTTTCAATTGTCTATTCCTATATATTGCTTAGTAGTATTCCATTATATGGATGTAGCACGTTGTCATAGTCTGTTAGGGCTACTATCCCAAAATACCACAGGCGACACAAATTAGAAACAGAAATTTATTTCTCAGAGTTCTGGAGGCTAGGAAGTCTAAGATTAAGATGTTGATGGGGGCGNCTCTGAGCAGAGTTAGCAGATTAACATTAAATTTATAATACAAAATATTAGTCATTCAAATAATGAACTCCTAAGCAGAAAAAGACAAAGAACCTAGTAAGATAATTAAGATATAAAAATAGTTAATAAACATGTGGAGAGATATTCAACTTCAGTAGAAATTTGGATAATAAGATTTACAAGATTTAACTTTTCAACTCTCAGATTGGGAACAAATCTCAAGCAGAAACTGTCTTATTCTGTTGGTAAAAGTATAAAGTCATAAAACATCTTTGGAAAAGAATCTAATCAAGCAACAGAAGATATACATTTGAATAATCTTTGATGGACATAACCAAAGAGTCTCTCCTACAGAATTAATCATATAAAAATACAAAGATGTATCCCAAGGATGTTACAGAAATACTATTTTTAAATGCAAAAACCTGGGTCAGTCTGGCAAGAGTTCCTGTTCTGCTTAGACTGTAGAAAAAAACTGGAAATAACACTGTTCCCAGCCTTACAACAATAACAAAAGACTAATTATCTATCAACTATCAAAGAGCTGAGGTTGCAGAGCCACTAACTAGAAATCTGAAGAAAGACAAGTGCTTCCATGAAAACACAGGAAGAGTTTACCCTCTTCCCCAAAGCAGACACCTAGATGCTATATAATTTGATAAGAATAATTTAAATAAAAATATTAACTGCTAAATTCCAAGTGGTGGTTCATATGAGAAACAGAAGCACTGGAAACGGCAGGCACATGAGGAGTTAGGGAAAGGAAACTGGAAAAAACAAAACAAACAACCAAAAAGCACCTACCACAGAGAAGGAGCAGAAAGACATCTTGAGTGTTGACTGTTAGATCTCTCCCCCACTGGTTGGGAGGGGGACAATGAAAAGTCCAGGGATACAACACCTGCCAATCACTGAGTCTGTGATAGAACATTAGAGAATGCTCTCCAGATCCTGCTACCATGCTAGCAAATGTCAAGTAACAAGAGCAGTCTTCTGGGGTGAAGCAAGACCATGGAGAGACACTTTCTAAGATATCCTAAACAGAATATCTAAAGCTAAGGATAGATCAGCTATTAAGAAAAATCCTCTGGCAAACCATTGCCTACCATAAGCACAAGGTAACAATAAAGGAATTTGAAGGGTACTCCTGGAAATAAGAAAGCTTAAGTAACTCAACTCTGGATAAGCCTGATTCAACCACCTTATTAAGGGCCTAGCAAAAGCAGAAAGATGCTCATTTCCAGACATAAATATTATTTATCTGTCTCTACTATTCTACATAAGATGCTCATCTTTAAACCAAAAATTATCCAATTCAGAAGGAAACAAAAACAACACATCGTTAAGAGATAAAGCAATCAACATGACCAGACTTAGATATGACACAGATATTGGACCTATCAGACATGGAATTTAAAATACTTAGGATTAATAAGTTGAAGGCTCAGGTAGAAAATGTGGACAGATAGGGAATTTCAACAGAGGGGTGGACATTTTAAAAAACAATCACATGGAGAGGGGGGCCGGCAAAATGGCAGAGAAGTAGGGAGCTCCGTGCATTTCGCTTGCACCCATCTCTCAAATAAAGAAGGCCTGAAGTCATAGGACACTAAGCCACAGGAGTTTCTGAAGAGAAAGACACAGAGCACACTGGGAAGGAAACCTCATAAGTGCATGAGTGCGAACTGGGGAAGATAAAAGTGGCCTGGACCCAGAGATACGGAGGGAGGGGAGGGAACACGGCTTGCGTGCAGCTGCGGTGAGTGACGAGCCTCAGCGAGTCGAGGGGAAAGGAAAGACAAGCTGAGACTGCTTATTGAACTGTCCCTGGAGAAGAGAAAAACCTCAGCTTGGAAAGAGTGTTTTTTAGTTCTGGCTGGGGTGCTGACTTTGAACTAGGTGCCCCCCGTCCCAGAAGGCACCAGGAAAAACTGCTCTGCTGCGCTCCCAGCACCATCCACAGCGGCAGCGCAGACGCTGCGGGCCTGAGGCTGCTGCGTTCCCCGCACGCATATGGGGCTCAGAGGCCTCGGATCCCAAGTTGTATCGCTGCTTGACCCCAGCGGATCTGAGGCTGCAACACCTCCCCCCCACCACCTCAACCCCCGGCAGCAGGGAAGCAGCGACCTGCCAGACGCTTTTGGGCGGTATAAGCAAAGCCCATGGACTGGGACCTGGAAACGAGAAGGGATGTGGGGCATAGAACTCAGCCCACCTTGGCTATGTCCTCCACACAGGGAGATCGGACCCAAAGGGGGGATTTGCAACGCTTGGTTGAGAAGGGACTGGGGCGACACCATTCTTCTCCCCACAACACCAAGGTGGCTCAGGGAGCGGCCAGCGGACACAGTGGAGGCGAGACCTGCCTACACCAAACCATGCCCATCCCCACCAGAGAACTATTTGTTGTTGTTGTTGTTGTTGTTGTTTACCTGAGCCAGGGGCAAGACCAACATGGATGCACTGCCATGATTAGTCCTAGATATTCCTTTCAATTCAGATACAATCTCCCTTTTCTCATCCGTAATCCTCCACTCTGTTGGTCAGGGCACTCTGGTCACTGGTTGGCTTAAACAGTCACATTTAATCCATTCTCTAGATGTACGCTCTACACCTCCACCACTACCTTTTTCTCTCTCTCTGAAGTAATCAGACTACATAGTTTCTCTGAGTGCCTCTTAGTCTCTCTGCCTGCTCATTTCATTTCCAATTTCACTTCCTCCCCAACCTGTCATTTCTCTCTTTGTATATGCTCTTCCATCAACACTGCATACACCTTGCTCTTTATTTGTAGCTGGGAATTCTGGTTATATGCCTTTAGACTGTCCTTTGCCTTTTGGGCTTTTTCTTTTTTCTTTTCTTTTCTCAATTTTTTATTAATTTTAATTTTTATTATTTGTCTTCCCTCCTTCCTCTTTATTTTCTTTTTTGTATTGTTTTGTTTTTTGTCCTCTCTTTTTTTTCTTTCTTTTTCCTTGTCAGTTTGCATGTTTATTGGATTTGTCTGTGCGTTTGTGTACCTTTGTTCCCTGTGTGGTTGTCTGCTTTCTTTTTCCAGGGCTACCTCAAGAAACAAGCCAAAGTACACATGGTGGAGAGTCCCACATACCACTACCAGTAGGGAAACAAAATAACCAAAGTCTCAACAAGAGAAACCAAGAGACACCATTCAAAGAACACTTCCTGAATAGACAGGCCCTGGACAGTCAAAGAGCCCTCTTTAATACAGCAGAACCCGCAGGGGCACAGTGCACAACAAGCTTTTAAAATTAACAAGAGATAGAAAGCTAACCAAAATGACGAAACGGAAGAACTCTCCTCCAAATAAATTCCAGGAAGAAATGACAGCTAAAGAACTGCTCAAAACAGATATAAACTGAAAAGAATTTAGAACAACAGTCATAAAATTAATCTCTGGGCTTGAAAAAAGCATGGAAGACATCAGAGAAACTATTGCTACAAAGACTTGGAGCTCAAATATAGTTGTGATGAATAAAAAACGCTATAAATGACATACATAATAAAATGGAGGCCTCCAATGCACAGATTGAAGAGGCAGAAAGGAGAATAGGTGATTTAGAAGACACAATTACAGAAAAAGAGGAAGCTGAGAAAAAGAGAGATAAACTGTCNCAAATCGAATCCAACAGCACACAAAAAGAATTATCCACCAAGGTCAAGTGGGATTCATTCGTGAGTTATAGCGCTGGTTCAATATTCACAATTCAATCAATGTGATACATCATATCAACAAAAGAAAAGATAGAAACCATATGATCCTGTCGATAGATGCAGAAAAAGCATTTGACAAAATATAGCATCCCTTCTTAATAAAGACCCTCGAGAAAGTCGGGATAGAAGGAACTTATTTAAACATCATAGAAGCCATCTATGAGAAGCCCTCAGCTAACATCATCCTCAATGGGAAAGAACTGAGAGCTTTTCCCCTGAGATCAGGAAGACGACAGAGATGTCCACTCTCACCTCTGTTGTTTAACATAGTGCTGGAAGTCCTAGCATCAGCAATCAAAGGAATAACAAAAGTAAATAAAAGGCATCAGAATTGGCAAAGAAGAAATCAAACTCTCACTTTTCGCAGACGACATGATACTCTACATAGAAAACCCAACAGACTACACGAGAAACCTACTAGAACTGATCCATGAATTCAGCGTAGTTGCAGGGTACAAAATTAACGTACAGAAATTGGTTGCATTTATACACCAACAATGAAGCAACAGAAAGAGAAATCAAAGAACTGATCCCATTCACAATTGCACCAAAAAAAACCCATAAAATACCTAGGAATAAATCTAACCAAAGATATAAGAGATCTGTATGATGAAAACTATAAAAAACTTATGAAGAAAATTGAAGAAGACACCAGAAATGGAAAAACATTCCATGCTCGTGGACTGGAAGAATTAATATAGTTAAAATGTCATTAGTACCCAAAGCAATCTACACATTCAATGCAATCCCAATCAAAATTGCATCCTTCTCAAAACTAGAACAAACTATCCTAAAATTGTATGCAACCACAAAAGACCCCAAATAGCCCAAGTAATATTGAAGAAGAAATCCAAAACGGGAGGCATCACCATCCCATACTTTAGCCTCTACTACAAAGCTGTCATCATCAAGATAGTATGGTATTGGCACAAAAACAAACACATAGACCAATGGAATAGAGAACTCAGAATTGGACCCAAAAATGTACAGCTAACTAATCTTTGACAAAGCAGGAAAGAGTATCCAATGCAAAAAAGAAAGCCTCTTTAACAGATGGTGCTGGGAGAACTAGACAGCAACATGGAGAAGAATGAAACTACATCATCTTTTCACACCATACACAAAAATAAACTCAAAATGGATAAAAGACTTGAATGTGAGACAGGAAACCATCAAAAGCCTAGAGGAGAAAGCAGGAAACAACCTCCTTGACCTCCACCGCAGCAATTTCTTACTTGACACATCTGCAAAGGCAAGGGAATCAAGAGCAAAAATGAACTATTGGGACCTCATCAAGATTAAAAGCTTCTGCATGGCAAAGGAAACAATCCATAAAACTAAAAAGCAACTGACAGAATGGGAAAAGATGGTTGTAAATGACATATCAGATAAAGGGCTACTATCCAAAATCTATAAGGAACTCACCAAATTCCACACCAGAGAAACAAACAATCCAGTGAAGAAATGGACAGAAGATATGAACAGACACTTCTCCAAAGAGGACATCCAGTGGCCAACAGACACATGAAACGATGCTCAGCACCCCTCCTCATCAGGGAAATACAAATCAAAACCACACTGAGATACCACCTCATGCCGGTCAGAGTGGCTAAAATAAGCAAATCAGAGGACTCTAGATGTTGGCGAGGATGTGGAGAAACAGGCACCCTCCTACACTGTTGGTGGGAATGTAAACTGGTGCAGCCCATCTGGAAAACAGTGTGGAAGTTCCTCAAAAAATTAACAATAGAAGTCCCCTATGACCCAGCAATAGCACTGCTAGGAACTACCCAAGGGATACAGGAGTGCTGATGCATAGGGGCACATGTACCCCAATGTTCCTAGCAGCACTCTCAACAATAGCCAAAACATAGAAAGAGCCTAAGTGTCCATCAATGGATGACTGGATCAAGATGTGGTTTATCTATACAATGGAATACTACATGGCAATGAGAAAGGATGAAATCTGGCCATGTGTAGCAACAGGGATGAAACTAGAGGATATTATGCTGTGTGAAATGAATCAGGCAGAGAAAGACAGATATCATATGTTTGCACGTATAGGAGGAGTAGGAGGAACGTAACGGAGGACCATGGGGGAGAAGAAAGGGAAAAATTGGGGGGAGAGGGATGGAGGCAAACCATGAGAGACTCTTGAATGCTGAGAACAAACTGAGGGCTGATGGGGATGGGGGGGGAGGGGAGTTGATGGGCATGGAGAAGGGCACTTGTGAGGATGAGCACTGGGTGTTATATGGAAACCAACTTGACAATAAACTATTTTTTTAAATAAATGAATAAATAAAAAACAATCACATGAAAATACCAGGAATGATGAATCCTTTTGATGCATTAATTAGTAGACTCAATACAACTCAATACAATTGGTGAACCTTAGGTTAATCGAATTTACTTGAAATTAATCAGGTTATGTGCCAATGATCTTTAAATAATAATATAAGCATATTCTACTTTCTTTTCCCCCTAATATACTGCAAAAAGCTAATATACATATATATATATATGTATGTGGATCCTCCACCGGGATCCTAATGATTTTTAACATATATATACATGTATATATATATTAGCTTTTTGCAGTATATATATATATACATATATGTGTGTATATATATATATATATATATATTACACTATGAATAAGCCTAACACTATTCCTTGCACATAGTAAGTACTGAATAATGTTTACTGAAGGAATTACTGCAGTTAGCCAATGAACAAATTTAGTCATTAATGAGAAATGAGAAGTAAAATGAGAAATCACTTACTATAATCAATGCTAAACAGAGCAACTCCAGAACCAGGATAGTAGGAACCCTTTTCCACAGTGACAAGACAATGCTTATTTTGTTTTTCTTGAATAATTTCCTTTACTCCCGAAGCTCCTTGATTCATCAAATTCCAGGATCGTATACATCCATCCAGACGAGGGTTAATCTAACAAATAGAAATACAGGTCAAGGAGTGCATCTGAAACAAGTCAGACTCAGAAGTGGTTTTAATTGATTACAGATGCAGTTTTCACTTAGAGGGAAAACCCNAGGTCAAGGAGTGCATCTGAAACAAGTCAGACTCAGAAGTGGTTTTAATTGATTACAGATGCAGTTTTCTCTTAGAGTGAAAACCCTTTCTTTGATAACATTTTAAAATATTTTAAATATTTTTAATTTTATCTAATTTTTAAGGCATTCTTCTTTTTCAGTAACAGGGAGTTTATGCCATCACAGACCTCCACTGGGATCCAAATGATTTTTAACACCTTGAGCCCTACTTGCCTTTCCCAACCAGAGATAATTTTTCTGCTCCAAGTTCCATGTATGCTACTAGCTGTGGCCTTGGGCCGTAAGCTGCTTTCTTTAATTGCATTTACAATATAGGTTTGTCTTGTCATCAGGCACTGACCCTCTTCAGGAGCAAAAGTGTTTGCTTTCTTTAGTCTCCAAGAAAGCATCCAACCAGACTCAAGACACACAGTAACCATTTCATAAATATTTTTTTGAATAATTTATTTTACTTTTAAAGTGTCTTGATTTATCAATTTCAAAGGAACGGATATATTCACTCTGACATGAGTTAACTAATTCAGGTTTTATATCATATTGCAGAAATCTTTCAAAAGTTATGGTAACTGAATTGCCATGAGTAAAAGATGGATATAAAATAGTAAATATTTAAGGTAAATCAGCAAGTATAATTGGCAGGCCCATGACTTCAAATGAAATTTTTAAAACTCTTCAAGGGCAGTGATTAGTCTCCTTCATGAAACCTCTTCCATGGTTATTAGACAAGCATAATATGCAGAAAATCATCTTTTATATAGAACTTCAATTTATGACAGGCTGAAGTTGTACTCCCAGCAAAGATTTTTTTTAAGATTTTTAGAAGTTCTACTTTATATCCCAAATTTAAGTCTTAAAGTAGACCTAAGAAAATTCTTTGACTGGCTTCTACAAAATATGTATTTTTTGAACTCAAATACATGTATTTGTATCTGCAATAGCTGAATATGGACAGTTCTCACGTTAACACTGAACTGATGCTTGAGAATTGGAAAGGCCTACTTCTCCACGAGTAACACTGGGGGGTTAAATGGGCTCAAAAACACTACATTCATTTCCTTAATACAATTTCAAGGATCACTATGTTATTTTTCCTTGTTCAATTCAAGTTGTCACAGTTGGTGTGTTCAACAAAATAACTTCTTTTGACTCTAAGAAAAACACATCTTCAAATCTATTACAGACAAGAGGAATTCATCCATGGTAAATGATGTAAGCTCGGATCATTACCGGTTTAATGAGTGCGTTCTCCCCTTTCCGAGGTAATCCTGCAAAATAAACTTTAGTTTCTAGAAATCCGTTTGCAGGCTTAAAAAGGCCTCCGGGTTTATTTATATTCATTACAGCTTCTTTGGCTATTTTAACACTTATACTGTTTTCTAATTCTTCCACAGAGACCTACAATTAAAAATACAGAAATTATCAAACAGCCAAACATCACTGCATGTCATTTGAAATACTAAGATTAAAAAATTCCATTATTATTCCAGTAAATACTTTTTCAAAATAATCATTTTAAAGTTATAATTTATTATAAACCCACTGAAATCTCTAATTTATTATTAAGGTGGTAAAAATGTGTTTTAAAGTGATAATTCTGGTCTGAAAATTAAGTGAATATTTTAAAGTAAAAAAATCAATATTATTCTTTTAAATTTAAATATCCAATTACAATACATCTTTCAACCCCAGTGTGTCATTCTACAAAATCTTAGGAAACCTTTAAGTGTTCTTATTTTGCAATTGTCTAGAAGTATACATATAGAATCAATAATGGAAATAAATTCTTAATATAAATTATGAGAAATTAGTATCTCCAGTGTTCTGTTCATTACACAAATTTATACTTTATTTCAAAAATCAAAAGTAATTGAGATCATAAGGAAGCACAATACATAAATTTAAATTGGGTTTTTCCAATTTTGAAAGTGGTTTGGGTTTTCTAAAAAGGTTGAAAGTGATAGTAAACAGCAATAAAAAAAATCCTCCCAAAAGGCAACCTGAAGAACCCATCTCCTCAAGCAAAACTCTAGCACTCAAAATGCAAACTCTTCTTTTATTCATCAGTAATAGAAGTGAAACAGTAGGCATGTTAAAGCACCATAACAGGAAAAGAAAAATTATGCTCTAAAGTAAAATAACTTTGGTGACATTTACAGATTTCAAGTTGGTCAATGCTCTGTCCTCAATACAGCCAATCAGCATCATTTTACTCAAATGACTATTCCCTCCTGGAAAGATGTTAAGCTGGCCTCTAGAACCTCAGTCTAGCTTGCTTCTAGAAGTCTTACACCTCCTCTGAATCTTTTGGGGGTTCCTCCTCTTCTTTTCAACCTCTATGATAAGCCCCAGATCTCAGTCCTCAGACCTTTTTCCTCCTAGTCATGCAAATATTTTTAAATGGGGCTCTACTGTCCCACTCTTGGGCATCTGGAAAATTTGGGGGTGGGGAGGGTACTTAGCTGTTGCAATGAGTAGGATGCTGGCATTGCAAGATGCTGGATATCCTGTAATAGGGAGGATCATCATGCAAAATAAACAGTAAAACATCCAATATCCTGCAAACCTACAGGATAGCTCTACAGGATATTCATGTAGGGTGTACTCATGCTTATCTGAGTTTGGTATATATGAAACAAAACATTTTTTGTACCATTTCAGTATTCACTACTTTTTAAAAAATGTTTTAATGTTTACTTATTGTTGAAAGAGACACAGTACGAGTGGAGGAGAGAGAGGGAGACACAGAATCTGAAGCAGGCTCCAGGCTCTGAACTGTTTGCACAGAGCCCAGTATGGGGCTCTAACTCACAAACTGCGAGATCATGACCTGAGCCAAATTCGGACACTTAACAGACTGAGCTACTCATGGTCCCCAACAGTCTTGCAAACCAAGGATAAATTGACGTTTTTTTGTGTGGATCTTCACCAAGAGTTTCTCACTATTTTGGAGAATTACCTTTACTGATGGTAATACCATCTATGCATTTATGGTATTTGAATTGCCAATACAATACACCAGCATGAGTCTTCATTTGCAGCTCTCACATTATTCTACATATAGGAGCAAACTTTGACAAATACTGTACTTGTATTTGAGCACTTATATATTGAAATACATATTATTTTCTTACGAATTACTTTCCTTTATTTCTTTGTATAATAATTAGGGTATTATATTGGTTTCTAATAGGAATATGCAAAAGTAGCTTACATTATTGATGCGTTTCATTAGAGGACAGGAAAGGAGAATTATGAATATATGAGCACTGGATGAGACAGAGTTTAGAACCAGAGATAAACTATAATCAATCTCATGGCTTTTAAACCTCTCTTTATGTTGAATATTCAAAAGTTTTTATCTACCTTAAACTGAAGGCTGAGCTCAAAAGTATATCCAGAATCTGGCCACTTCTCACTACTTACCATCAACACTCTAGTCAGAGACGCCCTGTTCTCTCTACTGAGTTACTACAGTGGTCCAGTGGTCTCATAAGCTCATATCCTGTCCCATTTTTACTCTCTACTATCTAGTTTCCACAAAGCCATCATGTCCTGATTAGGTTTATCTTTTTTTTTAATGTTTATTTATTCTGAGAGAGAGAGAGAGAGAGAGCATGCACACAAGAGTGGGAGATGAGCAGAGAGACAGCTAGAGAGAGAGAACCCAAGGAAGGTTTTGCACGATAAGTGCAGAGCCCAACGTGGGGCTCGATCCCACAAACCATATCATGACCTGAGCCGAAATCAGAGTCGAAGCTGAATCAACTGACCCACCCAGGTGCCCCTAGGAATATCTTTAAACATACATGCAAATTAAATCATGCAACTTCTCAAAATCATCTTAGGTCTTTCTACTTAGCATAAAATCTGATTTCTCAATAGAGTCCCCATGGCCCTACTGGTTTCATTCCAGATCACATTTCTAACCTCATTTTCTACTCCTCTCTCCCTCCCTTACTCCACTGCATCTGTACTGAGCTTTGTGTTGTTCCTCAGATACAACAATCACATCCGCTTGCCTGTTGCTCTATACTTGCTGTTCACATGGCACAGAATCATCTCCCCACATATTTTCTCATGATTTGTGCCCTCAAGTCTCCGGTCAGATGTAATCTCATTGGAGATGGCTTTCCTGATCCCGCATGCATTCACCATCATGCCTCTCTATTGCCGGGCCTTGCTTTCCTTATGCCGCCTAGCACTAACCATTGTCTGACATAGCTAGTTGTTCATTCATTCGTGGTGAATATCTCACCACGAGAATGCAAGCTCCATAAGAGCGTGATTTTGTTTTAATCACTATTGTAGCCTCACCACCTAGACGAAGAAAGAGCACATAAAGCACTCAATAAATATATTTTTGAATGAATAAAATTATGATACAAAGTACAGATTTCCTGCCAATATTAGAATTATACCCAAATATGGGATGTTATAACGACATAGCAATTTTTATTTCTCTGATTTATAGCCATTTTAATTAACAATCACCCACGTTCTGTTTATCTCAATTACCACAATCCTAAGTTCTACATTTTAAATTCTTATTTTTAAAGTATTTGATGTGAAATTTTAAAATTGTTTGAATTTAGTGAAGGAAATGGTACCAAGTGAACAGTCCAGTTCACTTAATGTAACTTAAGTATTAATGTTTAATGATTAATATAACTTAACTTTGTCAATTAAAGCATTTACTTAAAATATGTATTTATTTGAGATCATTTCTGTGTCTACATAGTGTGTCTGACACTGTACAGTTTATTAACAAAGCGTCAAAATTATAAAATGATAAAATTACTATGAAATAATATTTTTTAAATGAAAGATAGGGAGAAAATAAATCCTACATATATGGTGGGGGAGAAAATTCATAAATTACTAAAATAACAAATTAAGAATTTTTATTAAAAAATTTTTTTTAAAGTTTATTTTTGAGACAGGGAGAGACAGAACATGAGTGGGGGAGGGGCCGAGGGAGAGGGAGACACAGAATCTGAAAGAGGCTCCAGGCTCTGAGCTGTCAGCACAGAACCTGATGTGGGGCTCCAACCCAAGAACCGCAAAATCATGACCTGAGCCAAAGTCAGATGCTTAACTGACTGAGCCACCCAGGCACCCCCAAATTAAGAATTTTTAAAAACTAGCCAGCATCAAATTTATTACCAGATTAAAGTTTTTCTCTGATTTACTTATTGTTCTTAAATTTTTAATGTCAAGTTGTATTCAATGTAGAAAGGGAAATTCCGTGTTTTATTTAAAATATGGGCATATCATTAAATAATAGTTTCTTTTTAATAAAGATCATAAATATAGGAGGCAAAATGTATGGAACTGAGTAGCTGCCTTCTATCCAGTCCAGAAACCTGCTTCTCACATAACATGCATGGATAATTCATTAGTAAACACTATCTGCAACTCAAGATGTTAGCCTCACAGGTAAACATTTACCTTTTTATATATATTCCATATTACCTAAAAGGTATCTAAATTCTCCTTCAAACAGCTGATAATTTCAATTTGGATCAATTACTTGGAAAAATTCTGTTTGCTCTCTTTTGCTGAAACAGTAATTTTAGTGATTTTTAGATAGGTGATAGAGGCAATAAAATGTATTCTTCAGGAGTACCTGAGTGGCTCAGTCAGTTAAGCATCTGACTTTGGCTCAGGTCATGATCTGATGGTTCATGAGTTCAAGCCTCACATCGAGGTCTGTGCTGGCAGTGTGGGGTGTGTTTGGGAAACTGTCTTCCTCTCTCTCTGCCCTTCCTGGCTCACGCTTGCTCTCTCAAAATAAATAAAGTTTAAAAAATGGGGCATCTGGGTGGTTCACTCAGTTGACTGTCCAACTTCGGCTCAGGTCATGATCTCATGGTTCCGTGAGTTAGAGCCCCGAGTCAGGCTCTGCGCTGACAGCTCGGAGTCTGGAACCTGCTTTGGTTTCTGTGTCTCCCTCTCTCTCTGCCTCTCCCCTGCTTGTGCTCTGTCTCTCTCTCTCTCTCAAAAATAAATAAACATTCAAAACATAAATTTTTAAAAACCTTAAAAATGTATTCTTCAGGACAGCGGAGGAATAGCTGTACTCACAGTATTCTACATATAGATGCAGCTGGAAAGATGTAGCTGCAAAGCTACACTAATGAAATTATTTGGAGAAGCCAGAAAATTTTAGTGATTTTTCTGGCAGTTGCATCTGATCATGTGCAGACACTATTTTGTTAAGAGTCAGGAGCTCTGGGGCAACTGGGTGGCTCAGTTGGTTAAGCGTCCAACTTTTCATTTTGGCTCAAGTCATGATCTCACCGTTCATGGGTTCGAGCCCCACATCAGGCTCTCCACTGGTGGTGTAGAGCCTACTTGGGATTCTCTCTCTCCCTCTCTCTCTACCCCTCCCCCATTTGTGCTGTTTCTGTCTCTCTCAAATTAAAATAAATTTGAAAAAAGTGTATTTAAGAGTCAAGAGCCCCAAATGTATTGCTATTAAAGGACAGATAGCCCCATTTTTGGCAAACTACCTCTGTGCCCAACTGTACTTTGTTTGCCACCTGTACTGTAATGATTTCACATTATATTGTATTAGTTCATAAGGCAGCATCACCTATTAAATTGTGAGGTACTAAGTAGGCTCAAGAGCAAGGAAAATCTCTTGCCATCGTTCTAGTGCCTTGAACTCAGGGATGCAGCATTTTCATAAATTCTCTTTTTTTAAGTTTATTTTGAAAGAGAGAGAGAGAATGAGTACATGTGAATGTGAGTGGGGGGAGGGGCAGAGGGAGAGAGAGAGAATCCCAAGCAGACTCCACACTGTCAGCACAGAGCCTGATGTAGGGCTCCATCTCACAAACCGTGAGATCATGACCTGAGCCAAAATCAAGAGTCAGATGCTTAACTGAATGAGTCACCCAGGTGCCCCAGGAACTTAGCATTTAAAAAATGTTCACTGAAGGCTTCTTGAATATATGAGTGTGAGTGTGTAAATAAAGAAATGAAATAATTTAGTGATGACTTCACATGTCTTTTCAATATAGACCTCTTGTCAGATCCCATAGGCATAGACAGTGTCTCTTTTGAATACCACATTCTAAGGTGAAGCTAAGTTCTCAGTTAGTACCTGCTGAAAATAGCAATGACTCTTGCAGAAGAGTTCTCCTCATTATAGACTAACAGTAATCCCCCTGTGAAAAATTCCATTTTAGGCTCACTTTTAGTGATTATCTAAAAATGCTAATTTCTAAGCACTGTAATTGGTATTGGCTAATATATACTCTTTATACTAATTGATTCCTCCTTATCTATATGCTAATATTTAAAATTGAATTAATTACTAAATGTATTACTCTTTTTCTATGTTACTATTGTATTTCTCTTTCATTTAAAAACTGTTGGTGTCTACTCAGTATATTTGTCCTTGATCAGTAATATCTTTGCATAAACTGTTATGAGTGCTATATATAGTATATATATACAGCACTGTTATGAATGCTAATAACGTATAGGAGAGACACCAATAACAGCCATTAAAAAGGTAAAAAGTTATAGAGTAGTTTAAGCGAATAACTGAAGGCAATTTCAGTTACAAAAATCCTAAATATATTCTGTGACATTATTATTTCTCAGGCTGTTTCAAGGATTTACAGTGTATGTAGTATACTTCATATAACATCAAATAAATCAAACTCCATTTTGATTTGGCATCACTATAAAAATAAATTATTAATGATGTTAAACAAACTGTGTCAAAGTAGAGATATTCTTTCTGAATTCTGTAAGACATACCGTATTCCACAGACCGTCATTAATAACTGTGCCTCCAGTTGTGATTTTGGTTGTATATCCATTCTTAAACTGAATTTCAATCTTCCCATCACGAAGTGCAATCAGGAACCAACATGAGTGGTCAAGAGATTCTGCATACAGGATAACACCTTCTGTATCATAGGTCCGGAAATCAAATTCCGCTGAAAATCTACAGAATGGGCAAAGAGAGAGCCTTAATAGAAAAATATGGAATGCTCAATGCATTATTCTTTTTCTCTTATACTAGCAAACAATAATATGTTGAAAGACTCAAGTATTTCTTTCTTTCCTGGAATTAATAAAAAAGTAGAGCAGAATTAGACTGTTCATGTGTTATCTCTACCTCTGTGTGTGTTCAAAATCAAGTTATTAGGGGCGCCTGGGTGGCTTAGTCGGTTAAGCGACCGACTTTCGCTTAGGTCATGATCTCGCGGTTCGTGGGTTCGAGCCCCGCGTCGGGCTCTGTGCTGACTCCCAGCTCAGAGCCTGGAGCCTGTTTCAGTCTGTGACTCCCTCTCCCTCTGACCCTCCCCTGCTCACGCTGTCTCTCTCTCTCTCCTAGAAATAAATAAAACATTAAAAACAAAACAAAATCAAGTTATTATACTTTCAAGCTTATTCTTGGAGACTCTTTCCTCAGTGAACAGATGCTTTGGTACCTTTTCATCATTTTTTGGCATTTGTTTTGAAGGTACTCATGAAAAGGCTGGAATTCATACAGATGTACAAATATTAGATATATTGTATCTCTCCTGGAGCTTTTTATACACTACATAATCTGATATTAAGATTCTGGTTTTTTTTTTTTTTTGGCTGTATCTGTGATTAGTAAAAGATGTTACAATCTCATGATTGGCTTATACATCAAAAGGCCTATTTTCCCTGTGACTTCATATATATGTCAGGAAGGAATCACTCACAGATACACAAAACAGCATCTGGATAACTGCAAACGTAATTAAGCCTTCGTGTGTGGTAAGAAACATAAAGTAAAAAACTATCAGATCTCTTAGCTTGATTTTAAAGAATTCTCCAAAGCTTTAATTGTATAAATCACTAAACTAGAGCACATGGAAGAAGACCTTAAAAGACATAATCTAGCCATGTTTTTTGGGGTACCTGAGTTCTGGCTATGCCTATTGCTATTAAGACCCTGAGTACATAAGTAGCTATTACAGGGGAATATCTTAGAAATGCTGAATTAAAAAGTAACATGTATTGGGGTTCCTGGGCAGCTCAGTCAGTTAAACGTCTGACTCTTTGTTTTGGCTCAGGTCATGATCACACAGTTTGTGAGTTTGAGCCCCATATCAGGCTCCACTCTGACAGTGCAGAATCTATTTGGGATTCTTTCTCTCTCCCTGTGTCCCTGTCCCTCTCATGCTTTTTTCTCTCCCTCTCTCTTGTTCTCTCAAAATAAATAAATTTTAAGAAAAAATAACACGTATTGATTAGTCCCCTATGACACTGAAATGAAAATCAGCATTAACATTTCTAAGAAACCAGCAAATCAAAATGATTGAAAAAAGACAAACAGAATAGAAAAAAAATAGTTGTTTAACTATTAGCCACTGAGTTAAGTTAAAATAAAGGTGATTTAAGTTAAAAAGTCAGGACTTCAGATAATTTCCAAGAAAGGCAAGAAAGAATCCCAGCCACACCCTTACCTTCTAGTGATAGTAACAGAGGCACCATATATGCAATGGGGAGCAGACTTAACTTCAAATAGAAGAAAGAAAGGCTGATGAAATAAATGTTTTAATCTTTAGAATCCCAAAGAAATATTTTAAAGAGGTTATATGGAGTGAAGTATGTTGGACAGATAACAATGGAGTAAGGATTTACTGATTAAGATTATTTTATTTATTTTTGCTTAGGATAAGGACCTCTATTTCATAATCATCACAGTTTGCAGATGTGAAGCAGGTATTATCTTGTCAGAACGCAAATCTGTGTATGCTCAGGACCTTCCAGAAGTTGATCCTCTTATGGAGATAATTTCCTTCTCTTTGCAAAATCATGCTACACCAGTAACACAAAGAGTTGTGTTCTATATTCTTTCTGTCTGGAATACATCAGCATACACTGGGGAACAATTCATTCTTTCTCTGAAGTTTTGTAGAATGAAAAAGAAGAGTGAATTTGTTAACTTTAGGGTGGGATAAGTATTTGATCATTNACTAGCTATTCATTGTGTTGGTTACCAGGTGGCAGCTTATAAACAATTCATCAAGCTGTACATTTAAGATAGGTGTTTATTTCTGCATATGTATATACATTATACTATAATAAAAAGTTTAAAGTATATAAATAAAGAACAAATAAATACTGGAAAAAATAATAATTTGGCTTATTTGATTCCATTTTAGAGCCCAAGCTATTGTGAATTGTCAGAAATGCATCCCCCTGACAGTGACTAAAAGTATGCAATAATTAACCTTTTTCTCTCTCATTCTCATTATTATCTTAGCAAGGAAATGTTGCCTCCAGTCTATGTCACTAGATGATATTATTTGCTGAGATGTTAAAAGGGAAAAAGAAACAAGTTTGGTGGATAAAAGAGTGTTGAAGGAGCACCATCACATTAGTGAATTTTAGAATAATGTTCCTTAATGATACAATTTCTATGAATTTTATTGAATTATTTAATGACTAATCATTCACATATCTAATGAATTAAATTGTACATATGCATGTTTATCTAATTATTTCTAAATATGGACTCTATAATCAATCTCAAATACATTCCCTATTATTACAACACAATTCTAATTTCTTTTTTTCTAGTTTCAATCATGTATGACTCTGAAAAAATTTGACAGCTAAAGGAGAATCATGACTAAATCATAAACAACTATTCTTTCCCTAGAGACAACCTAACTACAGGAATAGCAGATAAGCTACTCAGTCAACTAAAATCATGTGATGTGTTTCTTTAAAATACCACTTAAGCAATCTTATGAATTTTCCTAGGTAATCATGAATATAACTATATTCTAAAAGCTATACATGAAGTGTTTTCTTTAAAAAAATTTTTTTTAAATCTTTATTGATTTTTGAGAAATAGACAGATTGCGAGCAGGGGAGGGGCAGAGAAAGAGACACAGAATCTGAAGCAGGCTCCATGCTCTGGGCTGTTACCACAGAGCCTGATGCAGGGCTCAAATTCATGAAATGCAAGTTCATGACCTGAGCCGAAGTCGGAAGCTCAACCGACTGAGCCACCCAGGTGCCCCAAGTACTTTCTTATTACTTAGTTTTTATAACATGTATAAAGAAGAATGAAGGGGTGCCTGGGTGGCTCAGTAGGTTGAAAGTCTGACTTCGGCTCAGGTCATGATCTCACAGTTGTGAGTTTGAGCCCTGCGTCGGGCTCTGTGCTGACAGCTCAGAGCCTGGAGCCTATTCCAGATTGTTTCCCTTTCTTTCTGCTCCTCTCCTTCTTACACTCTGTCTCTCTCTCTGTCTCAAAATAAAATAAAGACATTTAAAAAATTATTTTAGGGGCACATGGGTGGCTTAGTCAGTTAAGCGACCGACTTTCGCTTAGGTCATGATCTCGCCGTTCGTGGGTTCGAGCCCCGCGTCGGGCTCTGTGCTGACTGCCAGCTCAGAGCCTGGAGCCAATTTCAGTGTCTGTATCTCCCTCTCTCTCTGACCCTCCCCTGCGCACGCTGTCTCTCTCTCTCTCCTAGAAATAAATAAAAAATATTTAAAAAAATTATTTTAGAAAGGAATGAAAATTTCACAAATATATTAAATCTACTTTCTCAACTTCTTAGTAAATATGTATTTACTAGAAAACGAAGAAGGATGGATTAAGGTAAAATGATCATTGGGAAACGTCGCCCAAATGATTTTAGCATGAAAATTACATGTGTGAAGAGGTGAATTAACTTTAGGGCTCCCTAAATCATCTGATTGATAATATATCTAAATTATCTAATTGGAAGTGCAATTTCATACATTTCATACCTTTTTGGTCACTTCTTCTCTGTCCTTACTTTTTTACCTCTAAAGATTGTCACTGACATTGGTACCTCACCTGGTGATTTCCGGCAAACGAAATTTTAAGTATAAAACCACCCCTATGAACTGCTCTGCCAAGTAAAGTAATTCATAATTTTTGTCAAGGTTCAAGGGAAGGCACACTGGAACAGCCTGGAGAAAAAGGAAACAAAACACATAAAATCATGTATAGGTTATTGCTTGCTGTTTTTGTCAGGTAACACATCCTTTCTCTGGTGCCTACTGATCTTGTGAAATGTATTCTTTGGGATACATTAAATAAAGAACACCGTTGGTAATAAGGCAACATCTTTTACTTCCTCATACAGTCCATCAGTAAAAACTCCCAGAACACATATTCTAAAGTCTTGTTCAATGTCTGTGGCTTTAAATTTTCATCCTTAATAATTCGTTTGCAAATCTCAGCCCAAAACACAACCTTTTTCTTCCAGTAGCAACGTGTATCCCTTTAATTAACTATAGTTCTGATGCCTTGAAGAATTACATTGAGAAAAAAAATTGGAGTCAGAAATCATGGAGAATTAATATACCAATAAGCAGCACCCCATACACACACTCATTCATTTACTAAGAAGAAATTTCTGAGCAAAAATGTACTATCTAGACAGTGAAGCTTCAGTAGGGAAGTTGAAGGAAATCATTTTAGAAAGGCTCCATTTCTTCTGTTTTCTTGCTGGGCCCTATTTATTCATGTTCTATATTTCACTTTCTATCTATGTAAAAACCAAAGAAGCCATATTCCCACCCCAGGGGGAAACAAGGACATTAATAATTTTCTGAGTTTTGTCCCAGGGCCCCCAAACACCTGATAACATCTAAGAAGAACCAGATCAGCCAACATGTTCCAGGACATTAGCCTCAAAAAAACCTCGGCTGATGCTGACATCAACACCCCCTACCTTCTATGATTTATAAAATAACAACTATTATTCAACTACCACTTGTCTTTGATTGTACCCTCCTTAGATTCCTGAAGGAACATGTATCCTGGACCCCTTTCCAATATAAGCCCCTAGCCTTAAACAATGAAGGGACTCATTCTCTTTTCCTTTCCGTGTCCTTCAGACACTCGGTCTGCCATACTCTGTTATTCATGCTATTTAATAAACTCTGCTTTCACTTTCTCTGGTTTGCATTTGATTTCTATCCTTTGCAAAGCTAAGGGACCTCTTGGATGGCCCTGTGGGGACTCCTTCCCAACCTGGGTTCTCAATGAGAATACTAGAAAACCTAGATGGTATAAATATAAATTAAGAGATCATGTTAGTCTCCAAGGAATTTACAAAAAAAGTGATTCGGAGTCATTAAATTTAATTTCATTTTTTTTCCTAAGAGTAACACTAAACATAAAAATGGAAAGATTTTGGGGCGCCTCAGTGGCTTAGTCGGTTAAGTGTCCGACTTCAGCTCAGGTCATGATCTCGTGGCTTGTGCACTGGAGCCCTGCATCAGGCTCTGTGCTGACAGCTCAGTGCCTCAGATTCTGTGTCTCCCTCTCTCTGTGCCCCTCCCCTGCTCATGATTTGTCTCTGTCTCTCAAAAGTAAATAAACATTAAAAAAATAAAATGGAAATAATTTAGGGATAGGTTTTCGGGTATACATATAGAGGTATTCAGGGGCAACTGTGTACATGGCACAGAAACAACATCTCATTTCCTCTTAGGACTTTAATAAATCTATTCTAAAGAAGATGATGATGTGTAACTACTACAAATACTACAATAGTAAAAGTAAATTACAAAGTAGCCATTCACGCAGCATGGAATTCCATTAAATAAAATCAAAGTTACTACAGAGATATAGTATTATCTCACCTTATCTTTCTTTACCAAGAAGGTAGCATATATTGAATGTTACATTTTTGGACATAGTTTTGTCTTGGTAACAGATACAACGGTTTGTGTATACACACGATTAAATCACTATTTAGGTAGTTTTTGTTTTGTCTTGGGGTTTTTTTGTTTGTTTGTTTGTTTTTTCACTGTCTGCTTCATGATCATATAACATTTTACCTTCACTTATGAAACGAAATGCAGGAGTTGGACCAAGAATCACTAACACATGATCTTTAGTTAGGGGGAAAAAAGCTTTAGATGTTGACCTACTTATTTCAGTGAAGGAAAAGCCTCCCCCAACATTCAATTCCTGGGTCAATAATGAATTAAATCCAAGTAACTAAAAGCAAGTAACAAAATCAACCTCTCTGAATTTTGATATCCTTAAACCTCACTAAATCCTATCCTGACAGTTATTTCCACCAGAGATTTTATGAGGACTCTTGCAAGTACCAACATGACGAGGTGTGATCAAACTCGTCAAGAATGGGATAAAGAAAAGTACGCATGGGAAAATGTTTCTGATAAGGGTTCCATATAAGGTTTTTTCCTCACAATGAGAAATATGAACCTCAGCTTGTCTTAATATTTTGAATAAACATACACATTGTATTTTGTAAATGTATAGGCAGTACAGATGAGCACTCTCTGAGCCTTTTTTTTAAAACCTAGTCACTAATTATCCCAAATATTTATGGTTTACATGACCAAAACTAGTAAACAGGCTGTGACTCAGAGCCTGCTAGACATACAGCAATTATTATTGAACATCTGTATTTTCCTGACTTACCTCAGTTATATGGAAATAAGTACCCAGCTCTCTCATTTTAGAAAAGAGATAAGAAGTTGAATGTTGCAAAGTATTACCTCACAACTCTTGTGATCTTGGGCAAGTTTGAATCCTTTCTTCCCATCACAATAACAAGAGTAACCTCCAGGGAAATTGACACATAGTTGAGCACACATGTTTTCAGAGCATTCATCCACATCTGGGGTCAAAGAAAATATAAATCTTAATACCTTCTAAATGTTCAATCCAAGAGGAGTATTCTGATTTTAGTGTAAGATAATCAATGATAATAGATTCTTAGTAAAAGAAATTTCTGTGACAGGAAATCACATTTCAACACTTGGCAGAACTTTAAATGAGTTACAAGTGTAATGCCTATCGATTTATACACCTAAAGCAACAAATGTCATGTATAACTTTCAGCAATAAATAATTAATAACTATACTAATTTTCCAGTTTTTGAATTTGAAGGAAAAAAGGCTAAGAGTCTCAAGATAACTATCATTTCTGACTAAATAAGTTCCATTGAGACTGCTTCACAATTCTTTGCTTCGAAGAAAAGAAAGGGAAGGGTAAGGAAGGGAGAGAGGAGGAAGAGGGAGGAGGAGATAATGAAGAGAGGGGAAGGGGAAAAAAGATCCCTTTTAACTGAAGATTAATATAATCTGGTATTAAATAATTTCAAGAACATTTGATTTTTCATAAGGCATTTAAGGATGTATCTTTATTTCTTACAATTAAAAAAGAAAAACAAACTTCATGGTACTGTAATCTCCCATATTGTGAAATCTTTGATATACCCCTGTCCTCACTCCATATTTTGAGAAAATCATTCTTGAAAAGTTGTAATAATACAACTTCAGCTAAAATTCATTTCAGAGCTATATAAGATCCCTGATATTTTCAATGAATGCACCCTGCAATCTTTGAAAATCCCCAAGTACAGAAATGCATATAATCATGGCATGTAAATTCCCCCATAAAATGTCTCAAAATGCAACTCCAAAATTAGTGATCCCTCAGCATTAAAATTAATGGCATACAATTAGGCAAGCCTGGGTGGCTCAGTCAGTTAAGCATCCGACTTCGGCTCTGGTCATTATCTCACAGTTCATTTTGACAGCTCAGAATCCGGAGCCTGCTTCGGAGTTTGTGTGTCCCTCTCTCTCTCTGCCTCTTCCCTGCTTGTGCTCTCTCTCTTTCTCTCTCTCGAAAATAAATAAACATTAAAAGAAAAAGAAATCATTGCCTAATCCAAAATAATAAACAATTTTCAAGAAAACAAATGACATATAAAGTAATATGAATATTGTACATATGTACCACACATACATCTTATTTTTAAAAATATGTCATTCTTGAATAAAACTATAATATACATAATGAAGTTGGCTAATAATAAATCTGAATATTACCACAGTAATTTCTCTCTGGAGTTGTGGGAGAATAGAGATGGTACGTGAAGGGGATAATTTTTGATGAGTGCATGGGAAGTAAAACATCAAAATATCAAGAGAAGCACATATATTTGAAAAAAAACTATTCTGAAATTACTATTGATTTAGGCAAATTAATAGAGACAGAAAGTAGATTAAAGGTTATCTCCCAAAAAGTAGATAGAGACAAAAAGTAGATTAGGGTTTAGGAGAGGGAGGAGGGGAAACTTATTGCTTAATGGTTACAGAGTTCTGTTTGGGATGATGAAAAGTTTTGGAAACAGATAGCTTTGATGACTCCATAACCACTGGTTATGGCTAATGCCACTGAATTGTACCCTTAAAAATGGTTAAAAGGGTACCTTATAACATATATATACACTTATATATCTATATATATATAGATATCTACACAATGAAAAATCACTATCAATTTGATTAGTTTTAATTACGATATTAAATTTATTTTGAAATTTTACAAAATGTAAAGGAGGATATGAGTCTATTTGCATATATCCATGATAAAAAAATCACCCTAATACTTCTAAGGTCCCTGGGGCGCACCTCACAGCGCACCTTCAGCCAAATGAAGTAATGAGTCCAAAGGGCTCTCCCAAATGCACAGGTGCTGACAGTACTAATCAATACTTCTCAAATTTCAAGAGCTCAGTTATCATTTAATTATGATGAGATTTTTCTTTTACATGTATTTAATTGTAACAGAATGATGTCATTTCCTATTTGAGAATAGATGATATAATGGTACATGCACAGAAAATCATCCAAAAGCTTGGCATAAACCTGAAGGTTTCTAACCATCCACGTAAAACCCATGTGATTTTTAAACTTGTCTTTTGTTTGTTTATGTCTTTCCTTCCAGGTTGAAATTCTTTTTATCTTTGAATACTATTTAAATGATGTGAACGTGTTTTTATTTTGCTTTTATCATCCATGGGAGGTTTCCCATTCATACACAGCTTCAAGGGCAAACAGACTACACAACAGCAAACCTAAAGGTCATGTGTCTTATGTACTGTTATTCTGAAAGGAAGCCAATGACTACCCAACCAACCAGGTTATATCATGGAGCCTGCCAACTTAGAACATCTGACTGCTGAGTTCAAGCAGAACCAGTGCTTCTAATATGAAAGGAGGACTCAAACCCACCCTCTGCACCATCAATGATGATACCAACAGAACTCTACCTTCACAAGACTTTAATGTGGGGTTATATCTGTAGCCTTCGGCACATTCACATTCAAAGTCTCCCGGGATGTTCCTGCACACAGCTGTGCCACAAATGTCTGGCTTCACAGAGCATTCATCCACATCTATAAATGAAACCAATAGATTAAAAAAAAATTTCCCCATACCAGAGGATACTAGCAAAGAATGTTTAATTTGTGCTTCCTGGATCTAGTTTAATGTATGTAATGAGAAAAGAGAGTGGTCTGGGAATAACAAAATTTTAAATCTGTCATCATGTTTTAGTTTACTAAATACGATTTCTTCATACAGACATGCAGGGAATTTGACTGATGTTTGCTATGTTCTTTATAGTTAAGTAAAATAAGGAGAGGGCTTTAGTTCTTTTCTTATATATCAGGTTACATTACATGAATAAACGGGAGAAAAAAATTCACCATATTCTTAATATATATCCCTAAATACATGTTTCTGAAATATGTTCTTAAAAGTAGACTCACTCTATATTAGCAAAATTATAAAAAATAAAAACAAAGGGGCTCACCAGTCATGTTTTCCTTTGGAAATAGACACTAGCTAAATGTGCATATTCTTACTGTTGGCTACAGTATCCAAGAGTGATTCAAATGTAAAATGGGATTGAGTAAGGTCTCTAAGTATTTATAAAATTACAGAACAAATTTTAGTGCTAAATTAATATCCAGAAATTTCAGATGCATTTACTGTATTACATGGTAGAGTAGGAAATAAAGTATTGATTGCAGTTAGTCACTAGATAAAAGCATCTATGAGAAAAACAAAACAGGAGATAGAAATAGTTCAATGGAGATGTAATTATTTTAGTGAACTTTTCTCATCTGTACTCTCTGGAGACAGACAAGTTCAGAACAGGAAATATATTTTCTACTCTAAAAAATTTAATTTTTTCACAAACTAAATAACCAAAATTTCAGATAATACTCCAGTTAAAAAAAAAAGGAAGCACAGAAATAATTGTATCAATTCCTGTGGTAAGGGAATTTTTCTGTATCATTACTGTATCAATGTCAATAGTATAGTTGTGATACTGTACTGTAGTTTTGTAGAAAGTTACTATTAATGGAAATTCAGCAAAGAGTACATGGGATCCCTTTTTATAATTTCTTACAACTGTAAGTGTCTACAATTACATTGAATAAAATATTCATTTTTTAAAAAAGAGCTATCAGATTCATATATTTAAAAGAAAGTGGGGGTATCTGGGTGGCTCAGTGGGGTTGAGCGACCGACTTTGGCTCAGGTCATGATCTCAGGGTTTGTGAGTTTGAGTCCTACATCGGGCTCTGTGCTGACAACTAGCTCAGAGCCTGGAGACTGTTTCAGATTCTGTGTGTGTCTCTCTCTCTGCCCCTCCCCTGCTCGTGCTCTGTCTCTCTCTCAAAAATAAATAAATGTTAAAAATAAAATAAAATAAAATAGTAAAGTAAAAACATGTGACTAAAATTATTTGGTTTCAGGCATATTGCAGAGAATTGCATAAACTATATGAGTCCAAGTTATAGCACATTGATTTTATTACTCTACACTGACATCTAATGTCTGATGAAAAGTTTCATTCTTGCATCTGTAGACAATTACTGGCAACTTGATCTCAAGCATATCCACATTGTGGTAAAGGCCCTATTGTAATAGTTATATACATATTCTTCTTTCACCTAGTTCACAGATAAAGACTATGTAAATCAGAGTGCCTGATTGGCTCAGTCGGTTAAGCATTTGACTTGAGCTCACGTCATGATCTTAACAGTCCTGGGGTTCAAGCCCCGCACTGGGCTCTGTGCTTGGAGCCTGCTTTGGATTCCATGTCTCCCTCTCTCTCTATTCCTCCCCCACCTCACACTCTTTCTCCCTCTCTCTCAAAAAATAAACATTAAAAAAACCAGACTAACAAGAAAGAAAAACACAGTAAGAAAACAATAAAATACTCACTAAATAATAAAATACAATAAGAAAGCAATGAAAAATTCTATAAATAACAAAATGCGAGTATAAACATTAACCTAAAAGTCAGTCACCTCAAGGCTTCAAGGTGGATGATAATGTGTATTTATTAGAAGTGCTTATAACCAGAGAGTTCCTCGCATTTTCTGGGGGAAATTCCTGTAGCTGAACTATGCTCTCACACTTACCTTTACAGTCCTTCTTATTTGAAAGCATAACAAAACCACTTTTACAGGAACAGTGGTAACTTCCAGGTGTATTATCACACATCTGGCTGCAACCTCCATTCACATTTGAGGGATCTTTGCATTCATTTATGTCTAAGAAGGGAAAAATCGATTATTTTCAAAGCGGTGAAGCCTTTGGAGAATTTCCCAGGAGGCCAATCCGGATGAGCCATGTGGGTTTACTATACATACCATATTCACACTGGTCTCCTTGCCAACCTGATTTACAAATGCAAGTGAATGTAGCTTGGCCATCTTTGCAGATCATATATCCATCTTCATTGCATGGTAGAGGACTACACTGGTCAGGAATGGCTGAAGGAGATAGACAACTATTTAATTTTTACCATGTACCATGGTAAAAAAGAATTATATGCCCTATAATAGAAATACTGTGCACAAAGCCTGTAAGCAATACAAAAAAATTAGAACCCCTTCCTTCAAATAATTCTTTCTCATAGAAAAATGAATCCATATTTTTTCTTCTATGATTGTTTGCCTTGTTTTCCAAACTCCACATATGAATGAAGTCACATGGTACCTGTCTTTCTCTGACTGACCTATCTCTCTCACTAATACTCTTTAGCTCCATCCATGTTGCTGCAAATGGCTCCATCCTTTCTTTATTAAAAAGAGAGGCAAACCAAGAAGCCGACTTGTGACTATGAAGAGGCTGATGGTTGCCAGAGGGGAGATGGGTGGGGGGATGGGTTGAAAGGGTGATGGGGATTGGAGTTACAATTGTGATGAGAGCCTGGTGTTGTGTGTAGGTATTAAGTCACTAGATTGTACACCTAAAACTAATATTGCCTTAATGTTGGCTAACTGAAATTTAAATAAAACATATACAGAAAAAGGGGGGGGAAGAAAGAAAACACATACCTTCCTGAAAAAAAAAAAAAACAGTAAGTCCACTAAACAAACCTTTATAATTATTTTGCAAAAGGAGACTACTTCTTTATTTGCAAATATACACAGACTTTACAACTCTAATTTGATATTTTTTTCATATAAATTACTCTATTTGATCCTTAAAACAATTCAGTGAGCTGGGCAGAACAAATAAAACTATACAGTATCAATATAAAATGAATTTGGGACTTCCAATTTGGCTAAGAAGAAGTAACATGGAATAGATTTATCTTCCTGCTCAAAATACATAAAGCAGCGGTTTCCAGACCACTGGACACAGGTAGCAGAGTACTGGCGATGCCCAGGGGAAGGCCATTTTCTTCATATGTTATAGCACTTTATCACCATCTTAAATGATATGCCCATTTGCTTCTTTACTTATTTGTGGTCTCTGTCCCTTCACTGGACACAGCAATGGTCCCTTGGTTCCTGTACATTTCCACATCTCTTTCTCAAGCCTTCCTCGTTAACTCTGCAAGTTCCTTCCATCCTTCTAACACATTCCCCTTTGCTTAAGTTAGCCTAAGGAATTTTTTGTTACTTGCAAAAAAAAAAAAAAAAAAAAAAAAAAAAAAGAAAAGAAAAAAGTTTTAAACCAAACCAAAACCTAACTATCAAATATTTCAACAAACGTCCTCATAAAATCAAGGTTTTTGAAAAGTAGTAATAAAATAGGTATTAGTTAAAATGATAGAAAAAAGCTAATCAGCGGGGCGCCTGGGTGGCTTAGTTGGTTAAGTGTCCGACTTTCGCTTAGGTCATGATCTCGCGGTTCATGGGTTCGAGCCCTGCGTCGGGCTCTGTGCTGACTGCCAGCTCAGAGCCTGGAGCCTGTTTCAGAGTCTGTGACTCCCTCTCTCCCTGACCCTCCCCTGCTCACGCTGTCTCTCTCTCTCTCTCTCTCCTAGAAATAAAGAAAACATTAAAAAAAATTATTTTTAAAAAAAGAAAGAAAAAAGCTAATCAGCAAATTATCAAATTATTTTCATATAGTTTGGTGAATTAAAAATAAATAAAGTAGGGGCACCTAGATGGTTCAGTCGATTTACCGCCCAACTTAGGCTCAGGTCATAATCTCCCAGTACATGAGTTTGAGCCTCACATCAGCTCCACACTATCAGCTTGGAGCCTGACTGAGATTCTCCTTCTCTGCCCTCCCCCACTAGCGCTTTCTCTCTCTCTCTTTCTCTGCCCCTCCCCCACTCACTTTCTTAAAAATTTTTAAAATAAAGTATGAATTAAATATGTATGTTCAGCACACTGTTTTACCTGTGTAATTAAAACCAACTTAAAATTGGAGAAAATGCAGATAAATGAATATTTGGATAATGCCAATGCTATATGTATAATGTTCACTAGATAAACCTCCCAATTTACACCTTGCAATTTCACCTTTGTCTCTTTGCCTCTCAGTTAGAAAAATGGGTAATTAGAGACAAATAATCTACCGGAATTATCACTAGGCCCTATGTGAACTTTAGAGGAAGAAGGATAATTTGATATTCAAACAGTTTTCACATTTATGTTACTGATGCCAAAAGTTAGAATAAACATGGCTCCACTTTGACCTATCAATCAACTGTAACATTTGGTCACACTACATGATTAAGCAACACCATCCAAAATAAGGCTGTCGGGAATAAAATTCTGAAGTCAATAACTGAAAGCTTAGTACACAAGGAACACTGTTCAATTTAAACCTTAGGTGGAACATTTATTTTGAGTAAAAAAGCAACATTTGCATTTGAAAAAACATTCTTTCAAATGATGTTAAGAATATCTCCTTGCTGGGCAAACAACTCTTCTCGAGCTCTTTAAACATCAGTTATATTTACATGGTGTACTTTACTCGCATATTTTTATTTTGTTTTGTTTTGTCACTTAAATGGATGATAGAGATGTTTACCATTGACACAGCTCCTCAGATCAGGGTAGGCTTCAGTTGACTGACGTAAAGCAGTGAACAATCCAGCTCGGAAAGAGCCAAGACAATCTGTAAATACAAATGTAATCTTAGGGTAGATACATTTACTTCATCTGAAATCACAGTGGAGGTAGAAATTATCCAAAGTGATTGAATATTTACATTCCTGTAGATTTACAGGATTCAGCATTCAAAATGACAACCCTAAATGTTTCCATCCACCTTTTTGAAAAATTAAAAATCTAGAAGCAAGATGACAATACATACAGAATAATGAAAGGTTTAGGGAAGCTTCTTTTTGGAGAAGAACCATAAAACAAAAAGTGAAAACGATCTTAGATTAACAGAAAACTTTATTCGCAAATAAATCTATGTTCTTAATTCTGCTGCAGAGACCTAAAGTTATCCTCATATCTGTACACCAGAGCCTGATTTAAAAGGGTCTATAATTAAATCAATAGATTAACTTAGTGTTTCTTGTCTTTGTAGGCAACTTCTAAATCTCCCAGTGTTGCACAGAAATTAATATAATATTTGTATAACACTTCAGTATTACAAAGTAGGTTTACTTCATTCATTTATTCATTTATTCTTCACTACAACTCTGGGAAATTAGAGCAATCTGGCAGCAATAACAGGTGAAATAACAGATAAAATACATACTTAAAGTGTTTATATACTTGATATTAACTAGGAGTCATTTAGTGTCAACAATGTAACATTTCTTAATAGTCACTGAAGACAACATGATATATATGTATGTATATCACTTCATTGTACAGCTAATCACTCCTTACTAAAAAAGTGGTATTTTGATTCTCTTTTGCTGAGTAACAACCCCCAAAATTAGAAGCTTAAATAACTACTCCATTTTAGATTAAATTTTAGGTCAAATACTTAGAAAGGGTTTGGTTGGGCTGTTTGTCCCTGTTGCTCATAGTCAGCCAGGTGGCTTAGATTGGAAGATCTACCTCCTAGATGTCTTTTCACTCACATGGCTGACAGCTCGGGCTCCTTGGCATTTCTTTCTATCCATGTGTTGTGTTTCAGGGCTTCTCACTGTGGTTGGGTTTCTCTTAGCATGCTGGTCCTAAAGTGGTACTTCTTTCGTGGTAGCTAACTTCCAAGAGGAAGAAAGCAGAAACTGCCAGGCCAATGAAAGAGGCATTTTGTCACCTCTGCCACTGTCTACTGATCAAAGCAATCCCAGGGTCCATCCAAATTAGGGGGGAAAGGGGCACTATATTCTTATCATCACTTCATGCTGTTGCATAGAAGTTACTGGTTCTAATTTATTGTTAAACATTACTCCATGGCAAGCAACCACCATTTTTATAATCCTGTCACCAATAAAAGCTCTTCAGATTGCCCCCAACTTCCCACCTCCACAAGGTGCACTGTGGTGGACATCTTCATGTGTGTCTCATTAGTACATGTATAAGAAATAGATACCTGGGGGTTTCCAGAATTGTGGGATCATTAGATAGGCAGGTACTTTGTGACTCTGTAGAAGTGCACTCCCACCAGAGAGCATAAGAATTTCTATATCTTGGCTGTCTAATTTTTGCCATAGTAAGTAATAAAGCGATATCTCATATTGTTTTTCTGATTTCTAGTGAGATGCAGCATACCTTTATGTCATTAAACATTTTCTGAGGGGCACCAGGGTGGCTCAGTCAGTTAAGCATTCAGCTTCGGCTCAGGTCATGATCTCACAGTTTGTGGGTTTGAGCCCTGCTCTATGCTGACAGCTCAGAGCCTGCGGCCTGCTTCAGATTCTGTCTCCCTCTCTCTCTGCCACTTCCTCACTCATTCCCTCTCTCTCTCTTTCTCTCTCTCTCTCAAAAATAAACATTCAAACATTAAAAAAAAAACAATTTTTGAGTTTCTTCCTCTGAAAATTTTCTTTATTACTTATTAACCATTTTTCTACTGGCAGTTATTTATTGTTCACGTGGGTTTGCAGAAATTTAAACATTAATAAATATCATCTCTCATTCTGTTATCTGTCTCTGAAACGTTTATGTCTCTTTTAAGAGAAGTTATTAATTTTGTTGTAATCAAATTTACCCAGTATTTTGCTTTATGGTTTGTGCATTTGCAGGTTTTTTTCCATGCTGTTGATTACAAAGATATTATAAAGATATTCTACTGTACTATTTCTTTAATTTCATGACTTTCCTTTAACATTTTTATCTTTATTCCATCTAGAATAAACCATTACATTTAGGAACCCAGATTTATATTTCTGATTAGAGTTAGCCAATCTCCCCCACACCATCTTCTCAACAACACATAGTGATTTGTGGTGTCATCTTTATCAGATATTAGGTTGGCATATATACATGGGTCTCTCTCTGAACTCTCTAGGTTCATTAGTCTACATATTCTGACAATATTATATGGTTTTCTTTCTATAGCTTTGAATTAATATTGATGAGACACTTCCTCCTTTTAGATTTTTAAAGGTTTATTTAGACATAGGTGAACTTTTATTCCCTGATTTAAATGCTAAAGTGAACTTACTGAATTCCTTAAAAAAGAAATCCATCTGAAATCTAAATGAAATTGCTTTGAATATATAGATAATTTGCAGTGAACTGATCTCCCTATAGTATCACTCAATTCAAGATCATGAAATGTCTTTCCATGACTTCAGTTCATCCTCTAAATCTTTAAGTTTTAAAATTTTTCTATAGACATCTTATGGAATTTGCAGCTATAGCAAAAGGTATCATCTTTTCATTTTCTACTGGACTACTGTTTGTGTAAGAACTGCTACTGATTTTTATGTTAGTCTTAGAGTGATCTAAAAATCTCTTATATGTTCTAAATTATTGTCTATGGACCTTTTTTACCTCTAGATATATCGTTGTATCAGTTATAATTAATGATAGGCATATATTTTGCCCATGAGCTATACAATTTCTATTTCTTTTTCTTTCCTTATTGCACTGGCTATAACTTTCAGTGCTTCTCTTCTTGTCCTAGTAACAGACTATATCTAAAGTTGATCTAATAAGTGTAATGTTTCTACAGACTTTGGTTTTTCCCTTCCTTTCTTCCTTTTTTTCTTCTTTTTCTTTCTTTCCTTCTTTTTTTCTCTCCTGTTGTATGTAAATCATTAAAGTGACCATACATGCCAATTTTCCCAGAACAGTCCCAGTACTGGGTAGCACTAGTCCTGGACAAAAGTATCAAAATTTATAAATTATATAGTTATTCTGTATAACCTTTACCAAGTTCAGAAAGTTCCCTTAAAATTATAGTTTGCAAAAATGTTTTACAATTAAGTGCTGAACTTTATCAACTGCTTTTTCTGTATGAACTGAAGTAATAATATACTATTTACATGGATAATTACATTGATAAATTTTCTGATGTTAAACCACTCTTGAATTTCTGGAATAAACCTAATTTATTATGATCTAATTTCAGATTAGATTTGATATCATTTTATTTATAATTAATTTATAATTGAAGAGGAATTTTATTTTTATATTCTTGTGTTGTTTTTATCTGATTTTAATTTTTTTAATTTTTATTTATTTTTGAGAGAGAGACAGAGCATGAGCAGGAGAGGAGCAGAGAGAGAGAGGAAGACACGGAATCTGAACCAGGCTCCAGGCTCCCAGCTGTCAGCACACAGCCCAATGTGGGGCTTGAACCCACAAACTGCAAGATCATCACCTGAACCAAAGTCAGATGCTTAACCCAATGAGCCATCCAGGTGCTCCTTACTTGACTTTGGAATCAAGATTACACCTGCCTTTCTGAATAAGCTCACAGCATAGAATCTTATTCTCTTTTCTAGGACAATTTTATAAGGGAAAATTTAACATCTTTTTTTTTTAATTTGGAAGAAGTCATCTCTAAAACATCTAGATCTGGGAGATCTGGAAGAGGGCTTTGGTTGAGGTTTTAATTGTTTACTACTTATTTATAACCAAGTTATCTATTTCTTTGTGTAAAATTATAGATGTTTTCTACTTTTCTAGGAATGTAACCATTTTATCAAGTTCTCAAATATATTTTGGTATAGATGTTTGTATTATTTTGTGATTATTATTTTATGATTATTTTTATTTTGCCATCATAAATTCAATCTATGTTGGACTTCTAGTACTTCTTTTTGTCCTATATTTTCTGTTTTGGCATTCACTCTTTCCCTCTTTCTCTTTTTCCTTAATTGTTCTTACTAAAGATCAGGCTAACTTATGAACCTTCTCACAGAATAAGATTTTGCTTTTGTGAATCTTCTCTTTTGTTTTGTTTTCCTTTTAACTTCTTTCTATGTCTATTTTTGTTATTATTTTTTGCTACTCAGGGTCTGTTGTATATTGCTTTTAAGAATTTTCTTGATTTGTATGTTTAGGTCACTTTGTAAATCCTTTTTACAGTGAAATGCATTTTTTCACTGCTCCTTCAGAGGTCAGCACCCCCGTCCCCTATACACATACACACACACACACACACACACACACACACACACCATAAAACCAGACTTCAGCTTACCCATGGATTCCTCACATTTCTTGTTGTTTTTCATTTTATATTGTTATCATTAGGGCCTGGAATGCCAATGTTTCTCCTGAGATGATTTTGAGAGATGGAATCAGCAGTTTGGACTAGTTTGCCAACTTGTCAAGAACTAATAATTAAAACTTATTTCTAATGTTTACATTTAGGCTCAGAATTAGCATTTTTCCAAGCAAGTTTCTCTCCCATTAATAAAATCATCCACTCTATCAGGTGATATTTTAAAGGTTCATATAAATGGTAGAGATGTTTATTTTATTTCCTAAGGAAAGAACACAACTCAAAAACTCATGTTTGTATAATGAAACCCAGAGTATTTCTGACCAAATTCCATGTTTCCAATACAGTTAATAGGATAGGATAAAGGGAAGTGCTTTCAGAACCTCTGAATCTCTAGATCTAAGCACTGCCAATTGTGTTACTATTAGTGGTCTAACTTCTCAGGTGTCCTTATCCAGCTGCAAGGAGCTTTCTGAATGAGTTTTGGTAATAGTAAAGTTATGTCAACTTTACCAAGGACAGGATTATAAAGGGTTTTTTTTTTTTTGTCTTTTGTTGTTTTGTTTTTTCCAATTAGGGCCATTGGTCTATAGAATACACATATCAAATGACAGAAAAGTTTTAAGTTAGGTGGAACATTTCTGTTTTCAACAGTGAAATTCATTGCATATGCATATATATATATATATATATATATATGTAAAGACCAAAATATAAAATATGAATCAAAAAATAAAACATGATAAAAAGTATATATTTGTTTATATTATGAGTTAGTTAAATCATAATACTTTACATTTGAAGAAAGTTTCATGCAGTAAAAAACCTATCTACATACACATACTTACTTTTTATTCCCAATAGGTACAAAGTTAGAAAATATAATTATGGTACACATTTAAATGTAGACCCTGAAAAGCTAAATAATTTGCTTAGCCTGACACAGAAGAAATTTTTAGACCTGGGAGTAGAGCCCACATCTTGTGTTTTGTTTTGTTTTTCTTTGTTTGCGCTTGGTTTTTCTACCACGCTGCCAAATAAGATAAGCAAAGAGAAGAAAAAGTTGAGTTGAGCCAGAAAAGAGGAAGTTGAGAAACATAAAAGGAGAAAAAAAATCAAAGTATTTTATTAAAGGCACTTCCCCAAAATACATGATATTGTTTTAAAATGTTATTTATCTTCATCCACATATACTCTGATCAAATGTCTGTGCTTCTAGAGTGCTGATGTCTACAGAAACACAGTTTCATTACAAAAACCTAAGAAACAAGAATTAATACTATATTTTTAATGCAAGTTTTTAAGTTTTAATAGTCAAATATAATCTTTTTTTTAAAATAAGGTATTTAAATTCCTTCCTAAAATTGAGTAGCTGAAACAGCCTTGATATTCTATTTTTTTCTCCACTTTAACAGTATAAACACTTAGTTTTATTCTAGAAAGTGAGAAGTCATGTGTAACTTTACAAAAGAAGAGAACTTTTTCATGGATGTGTATCTATTCCCCATTGCTCTTTTAAGATACGGCAGCTAAAGGTTTTAGAGATTCTTGCTGCATTTTCGTATCTATCAACATGAATAATATTACTAGAAAATTTTTATAGTGTCCCCTTTCCCAACTTGAAGGAAGCCCTTTAAGTTTGTTATCAGCAGCTAGAAACGGGAAGGGAAAAAGAAAATGGGAATAGAGGGGAAGTCAGGGAAGAAAACTAAAGAGGACTAGCATAACATAGTCTTCTGTGTGCTTTCAGAACATCATCTCATGTTACTTCTTGCTAGAAACATGTTGGTAAATTGCTGTTATCCATTTGACAAATGAGAACACTCGGCTCATAGAGGTTAAATAATTTTAAGTTCTTGCAGTAGATAAGTACTGAATTAGAAATTATAAAAATAAATTGTAATAAGTCAGCTGGAAAACACCCAGCAGCCCGGTCATGCCATGAAGTTCTCAAAAGAGATACCACTGAACGGATGTCTTGCAGCTGTTACCACAGGGAAAATCAGAAGGAGTATACTGCAATGGTGTCTCCTTGGCTCAGGATATGCCACATAAGTAAGATTCAGACCATGATGGATACAAAACATGTAAAAGTAACCACGTCAGAAATTATGAAAAAGGGCACGTGGTTCTAAAAGGGTGTTCTACCCAGTAGTCTAGGGCTCTTTTCTTGCTATTTGTCCTGAAGGGTAAATATAAGAACATACCATCATTTTGGTGTAAAGCTTCCTAGGAAAAGGGGAAAGGTATAAATATTCCCCCCATCTAAAGATGGTTTCTGAAACTTCTGCATGGGAATTCAGAAACAAAACAAAAGAAAACAAAAAGTAAAGCCCTAAACTATAATAAAACCTTCAAACATCAAGAGGAATGCATTTAATAGAGTTACGTGCAGTATTATATTAAGAACTTTAAGCTGCATCATTATTAATGTGTATATGATCACATTTCTGCTATTCTTTTTCCAAGGAAGATTTACTTTTCATTTCTGAACCCTCAAATTGGCTTGGATAAGAGCTGAGTGGAAAGAGGCACAAATGGTGAATATTCTGAGCCTAAAAGAGGAGAAAGAGCATGCCTGTGTAGGATGGACCTACAGAGAATTCCATCAGAAAAAGGGGATTTTTGCAGATTTGCAAATTATAGTCCACTTTTATTGTTTGGAAATATTGACAACTTTCCCAAGTAGTATTAATATATTTCAACATTTGCTTAAAGCAAACTGGAGCCTTATTATCTTTCATTTCTATTGAGTTGGAATCATCTAATCTATTTGGGTGTAGAAATACCACCTCTCTCCTTGAGAATACAGAATGATATCCAAAAGCAAAACATGGGTAGGGATATTTCAGGGAATGGTGAAATGGTGTTGCAAAGAGAGACGTTGGTAATGATTTTTGTAACTATTTAAATTATGATGATTTCTGTTATAAGCTCTGGAGAGCACAGAGATCTTTCCTTTCATTAAAAGATAATTGATAAGCTCCAGTTATAAAGTAAACAAGTCCTTATAATGTAGAAGATGGTGAGTATAGTTGATAATATTTAAAAGTTTCTAAGAAGCACTCTCCACAATAGCTAAAACATGGAAAGAGCCTAAGTGTCCATCATCGGACGAATGGATCAAAAAGATGTGGTTTATCTATACCATGGAATACTACATGTCAATGAGAAACAATGAAATCTGGCCATGTGTAGCAACATGGATGGACCTTGAGGGTGTTATGCTGAGCGAAATAAGTCAGGCAGAGAAGGACAAATATCATATGTTTGCACGTATAGGAGGATTAGGAGGAACTTAACCGAGGACCAAGGGGGAGAAGAAGGGCGGAAATGGTGGGGGAAAGGGAGAGAGGCAAACCATGAGAGACTCTTGAATGCTGACAAAAACTGAGGACTGATGGATGTGGGGGGAAGGGGGGATGGGCATGGAGGAGGGCACTTGTGGGGATGAGCACTGGGTGTTATGTGGAAACTAATTTGACAATAAACTATTTGTAAAAAAAATAAATAAATAAAAAATAAATAAATAAATACATAAAAGTTGCTAAGAAAGTGGATCATAAAAGTTCTCATCACAAGGAAAAAATTATGTATGCTGATGGATGTTAACTAGACTTACTGGGTGATCATTTTGCAATATACATACACATATTAAATATTATGTTATGTACCTGAAATTAATCCAATGTTATATGTTAGTTATGTATCAATTTAAAATTTTTTTTAATGTTTTATTTATTTCTGAGAGAGAGAGACAGCGTGAGCAGGGGAGGTCAGAGACAGAGGGAGACACAGAATCTGAAACAGGCTCCAGGCCTTGAGCTAGCTGTCAGCACAAAGCCCAACTGGGGCTCGAACCCACGAATCCCAAGATCATGACCTGAGACGAAGTCGGACGCCCAACCGACTGAGCCACCCAGGCTCAGGGTGGCTAGGTGGCTCAGTCAGTTAAATGTCAGACTTCAACTCAGGTGATGATCTAGGTTTCCATGAATTTGAGCCCTGCATCAGGCTCTGTGTTGACAGCTCAGAGTTTGGAGCCTGCTTCAGATTCCATGTCTCGTTCTCTCTCTGCCCCTCCCCTGCTCACTCTCTCTCTCTCAAAATAAATAAACATTAAAAAATTCTTAAAAAATAATCCATGAAAATTCACATGCTTATAAAGAATGTCCTGATATGTAAATATAATTTACCAATAGCCCATAGATCTTTATGAGAAAGACATAAGAACGAAAAAGGCTAAAAGTCAAAATGCCACATGGTAATTAAAGGGCCATTTCAAATTTGTCTACATGTCTCTAAATAAAAGGACAGTAAAACTGCATATAAAATGAGAAGGCAAGGCAAATTAAATTATATTGGATGGGAGGTGCCTGGGTGGCTCAGTCGGTTGAGTGTCTGACTTCAGTTCAGGTCACGATCTCACGGTTTGTGGGTTCAAGCCCCACAGCGGGCTCTGTGCTGACAGCTAGCTCAGAGCCTGGAGCCTGCTTTGGATTCTGTGTCTCCCTCTCTCTCTGACCCTCCCCTGCTCATGCTGTCTCTCTCTCTCTGTCAGAAATAAATAAAAACATTAAAATTTTTTTTAATAAATTATATTGGATGGAATATATGGATGGAAAATTGGACTTAATCAAATCTAACGTCCCTTACATTTCTAAGATTATATGATTAAGATTCTTTGAACTTACCTAAGTATTTTGGATAAAAATAATCCTAGAAAGAAAGAGAAAAATATATATTAGCAAGGCTAAATTTCACTATGTAGTTAAAACTCAATTTTATAATGTGTCTTACAGTAACGATGCAAATATATTACACATAACTATCATTTCCATGTTACATTTTTGCAATAGTAAAATATAACAAGAGTAGATAACCAGTAACATTAAATCAATAAGATGCTTAGCTTAAATCAATATTGATCAATAAAATCATGTCACAAAAGCTTCTAATCTGAAAACAAGTTCTGTTGAGGATGTTAAATATAATATATGTTCTCTATTTGTAACTCCTTTAATTTTCCCATAATGATAAGATACCCTGTAGACACATTTCATGTCATGCTGATGACACACACCAAATTTAATGCTGAATAACAGTGACACAATTTGAAGTGAATTAAAGTGAACACTTAGCATCTTATGTACATGTAATGCCTTACTTACAAATTGGTTAGGTACCAAAAATTTGTCTGTAAATCAGTAATTTGGACTAAGGAATGTACTTTACCAAAGGGAGGAAACTGTTAAAAATGATTTCTGAAGGTAATGTTCCTAGGCTGGTTCCCCAAAGCCATCTTAAGCCATACTATATCTAAGGTGTAACATTAGTAACACAAGAACACCTCACAATAAACTAGTGTTTCAACAGAAAAACATACTCTAGTAAGGAATATACCTCATCCAGTATGGAGTCAAAGTCTTCGCTCTTGCCTCCTTTCATATGTTAATCTACACAACACTTACCTACTAGTTTATAAGGATGGGATCTCCCACCAAATAATTCCAACAGTGCTATTTTCCACAGAACAAAAGCCAAGAGGACAAGCAACAATGAACAGGTTCAAAGAGAGATGATGTGAGGGGAAAGGAAAATGTTAGCGACAGTGAGGAGGTGAGCAATAGCGTGGATACTGGGAGTGTGGATTAGGGTATTACAGCGTGGACAGGGAGAGGCCGGGGCAGGATAGAAAATGAGAAACAGTCACAAATGTTTTTGCCTTTCTTTTCATTTCTCCCATTTCTTCTTTGTTCTCTCTGTCATCTTTCACGTTCGTATATGTGACCAGAAAGTGGAGGAGAGGAAGCGCATAAATGAGTTTCCCTTCTCCACTACCTTCCATCCTCTCCACTACGGTCTTCTACCTACTCTCCATTTGCTATTCAGAGGCTAAGCAACAAGAACATATCTGTGGTGTTAGAAATATGTACTCAAGTATTTATGGGCAATGTAATAATAAGGTATCTCAGGGATGCAGACGTGCCTTAAGTAACCCAGCAAAACAAAACAAAAATTAGACTGGGTGGGGAAGAAAATAGTCAAAATAAGAATGGCTGATTGTTGATAATTGTTGAAGTCTAGGGAGTATTACAGTAAAGCATATAAATATATACTATAGTATTAAGTTTCTATAATAAATAATATTATATTATAAATATTATATATATACACACCCCATACATTAAGAGTACTTGTCTGCCATATTGTGTGAAATAAAATATTTTTGCCCTGTCAACTGCTTACCCACCAAAAGCAGCAAAACTGAGAGAAACATGTTGACTTAATCCTGGAGAATATTTAAAAACGATCCTTTGGATATCTTGGAAAAATTTTTCATTGAACCTACTAGAGTATGTGGAGGTAAAAGGATTAAAGAGGAACTCTGGGGAACACAAGCTGTACTGTTGTGGACAAGTTCTCTAACATAGACAAATGTTCCTGCTCATTATCTCTCATCTAGTCTCAAGGTCTTGGGAGCCACTGCCAAGTTGAAAGAGGTACTTTGTATATGTTTTCTTCCTCATTTCCTTTTGGTTACATAGTTCATCTCAGGAAAAATATCTGAGGTAACACTGAGTTATCAGATGTGAATTCTCAAGGTCATCCTCATCCTAATTTTTAGAGGCACTGTTTATAATCCCGTTTTCCACAGGCATATTAGAAAACACTCTACCCTAGGGAAATTGGGGGACTAAAGATAAGGTCTGGAGTCCCCTATTTCTGTATGATATTTGGTGGTCTTTATGATTAAATTATTCTAGACTAACTTGGAAAAATGTATACACTAAATATATACATTCTAACCCCAGGAATTACTGAGCATATTAGATGGGCTCAGGAAACTTCCCAAGGCTTTATGTTAAAGATTATACTCAGGGAATACAGTACCGTCAGTAATTCTTCAGTAAGCATTTACTGAGTACCTATTATGTACCAAGCTTTGGATTAGAGGGCCTTGTTTTCTAAAGACTGGTAAGAAATTCCAATGGAGAGATTTAATGAAGTATAGTGATAATGAAGTCATCCCCCCACACACATACTCACATACTCACATACACATCATACCTGAGACACCTTCCTCCCTGTCTACCAATACTACCAAATTCTGGTTGGGAGAAAGTATTTATAAACCATGAGGTCAAAACCATTGCCAATATTGAAGTCAAAGTAAATTATAGTTTGGTCAGAGCACATTGCTTTGACAACATTATCTCCCTAACAAAGCCCACTTTCCTTGGAAGATACTTCCTTCTGAGAAGCTTCAGTGGGTACATGTGGAACGCAATATACACAATCATTAACTTTAAAAAGGAACGCAAGGGAGCACATATTTAAGTTGGAAATGTTCAGTCTTCCACTGTATGTCTAGGTATGCTAACTTATTTGCTTTCATGAATTCTTACCGTTTCAGGGTAATTTTCAAAGATCTCCCTGGCTTCTTCCTTATTGCACAGTTCTTCAATGCATTCTCTTTCCAGATTACCCTTTTTGGTTTCTTCAAACAAAGAATTTGCTCGGCGTTTCCTAATCAGGACTTGTGAAGCATGCTGCTTTGACAAAACTGAAGGAAAAAATAAATTTTGAGGTAAGTCTTTCACTTCTTCACTTAAAGTGTTAAGACATTATTTTATTAAACAATGAGAATTAAAATCATTGTTAATGGCATAACATTTAAAATCAGTATAGGTAAACTGAGAAGAAAAAAACGCAGATACATAGCACTTTGGCTAACAATTCAAAGAGCAGGTTTGGTGTGCAAGCTGTAGCACTTGTAGAATGATCTACACAAATCATTCAAGTTCACACCCAAGGTCAAGCATTTCAGACAATATTTAATGTTTACTTTATTATGACTATACTGGGAAAAGCATCATGCTGAAATGTCTATATCAAAAGTTACAGCCACACATCTTTAAAGCTGGAGTAACAAACTTTCTCAATTTTAATGGAAAACCACATGATCTCTATAACAGATAGAAAAACGCAGGAGTACAGTCTAACTTGCTTTGAAAGAAACCTGAAGGGATAAAACATTTGATTTATTCATACAAAGGAAAATAGAAATCTTTGAAGCAAGGAAGACCTGATACAAAGCACAAAATACAGAAGGCAAAGAGAAAAAATTTGTTAATATTGACTATACAACAAATTTTAAACAACTGAACAACAACAACAAAAATAACAAAACAAAATTCAACATCAAGTGACAGATTGGACGAACATATTTCATGATATAGAATGGAAAAAATTGCACCCAGAATATATAAACAACTTTTGCAAACTAAAACAATAGCAACAGCAGTAAGACAATGAATAACAAGAATGTGGGTGCAAGCTTAATAACAAAATAATATAAAGGAAATATAAAGAAAACACTATAATCAAAATCATATAAACATCACTAGAGGAAAAGGAAAATGGCCAATAAACATATGAAAAGATGTTTATTACAAATTTTTAAACTAAATTTTGCCCGGGGCGCCTGGGTGGCTGAGTCGGTTAAGCATCAGACTTTGGCTCAGGTCATGATCTCACAGTTCGTGAGTTTGAGCCCCACATCAGGCTCTGTGCTGACTGCCAGCTCAGAGCCTGGAGCCTGCGTCAGATTCTGTGTCTCCCTCTTTCTCTGACCCTCCCCTGCTCGCACTGTCTCTCTCAGAAATAAAGCATTAAAAACAATTTAAAAAAAACAAATTTTGCCCATTAGATTTGCACAAACTTAAAAAAGACTGATAATATCAGGTTATTGGTGAGGGTAAGGGGGAATAAGTATTCATGTACATCAGTGGTGGGAATACATACAGGTAAGCATTATTTTAAGGTAATCTGGTAGTAGCTGAAAATTTAAAGAACACACACTCTTCAACTCAACAAATCTGCTTCTAACGATGTCCTACAGATATGCACATGGGCTGGAAAAGGTATATACAGAATGTTTATTGAAAATCTGTATGTAACATCAAAAATCAGAAACAACCTAAATAACTCTCAGGAAGGGAATGGAAAAATAAACTATGATACATCTGTACTGTGGAATAATATGTTGCTATCATTGATAAAGAAGATAATCTTACCTTGAAAATCTCAAGATAGCTATTAAATTAAAAATGAAGGGACACCTGGGTGGCTCAGTCGGTTAAGCGTCTAACTTCGGCTCAGGTCATGATCTCACCGTTCTTGAGTTTAAGCCCCATGTTGGGCTTTGTGCTGACAGCTTGGAGCCTAGAGCCTGCTTTGGATTCTGTGTCTCCCTCTCTCTCTGCCCCTCCTCTGTTCATGCTCTGTCTCTGTCTCTCTGTCTCTCTCTCTTAAAAACAAATAAACATTACAAAATTTTTAAACAATGAAAATCGTCTGGGGCGCCTGGATGAATCAATTGGTTAAGTGTCCAACTTCAGCTCAGGTCATGACCTCCCGATTTGTGAGTTTGAGCCCTGTGTCAGGCTCTGTGCTGACAGCTCAGAGCCTGGAGCCTGCTTCAGATTCCGTGTCTCCCTCTCTCTGCCCCTCCCAATTTCTCTCTCTCTCAAAAATAAATAAACATTAAAATATTTAAAAATGAAAATTGTAGAATGCCACACCTATAGCATAATCTGATGTATATCAGCCATACTTGTAGATACGTGTCATGTGGACAAATCCATATAAAAGAGTTTTAGAAGAAACTCAAATTACTGATTGCAATTACATTTGAAAAAAAGAATAGTAAGTATAGTGTCATTGTTTTAGTGTGTAAATAGAACATTATTTTATAATAAAAAATTTTTTAGCCAAAAATAAAATCTACAAATAATTGTTTAATCCTGATTTTAACCACAAATGGTTCTTTCATTAAGATAAGCAAGTACTATAAACAGATAATTTTGTTTTTCTCTTTTTTATCTTATTACCTGGTATATAAGGCACATACAATAGATGACAAGAATAAGAAAAAGAAAAGCAAAAGGACTAATTAATCAAAAATCTTTCAAGAGGCAAAGAAGTAATGTTACTATTTCTTCTACTTACCAAAAGGGAAGTTTAAATGTGATGATTAACTAACTAAATAAAGTGTTTGGGTTATATTTTGAACTCTATGTTTTACCATCTTTATCATTGTCCATTAAGATCAAGATTAATCAAGGCTGTGTGTGTCTAACAGATGCTTTTCTGTGAGCATATTACTTCCCAAGTGTATTACTGACTGATAAATGGTAGCACTATCCACAATGAAAGAGTCTGACATGGCCAACTGTCTCATTTATTTGAAATAGTCTTAATGATGCTCCTTTATAACAAATATAGCAAAAACTTGGCCCTTCTGCACTTCAAAATATAATTGTAGTTTTTCTGGGGAAAACAATAGCAACTTTCTTTGAAAGATAAATAGTAATTACATAACCAAAAATCAAGGTCAAATGTACTTAAGAAACTAACCATAATCATCACTCTTTGGCATTTCCTCCTTATGGAATATTAGATTTTGGACTTTAGATCCTGATATCTAAGAATATCTCTTTCTCTAGAAGGGAATCTGTTATAGGACACAGAACAGGTTTGATAACACAGACTATATTCACATTTGTGAAAGGGAAAGTTTTCAAGTGTCCAGAGAGAACTAGGGTAGACATTTAAAGGAATGCTCACATAAGTGTGTTAAAGTAGAAGGAAACAAAATAGCCTCCATTATTTCAGAGATGATGAAACGTACATAAAGAGTATGCAAGATAGTTGCCCTAAGTCATAAAAGCAAAATTAGGACTTAGATCCAAATATACAGACCTGTGACTATCCATTACGATTTGCTGCTTCTCAAGAAATAGGCAGAGGGTTCATTTTCTTTACTGATTAGAGGAATACTAAAACAGAAAATAGTTAACACTTCCATCCTAAAGGATAATGAAGCTAACAATAAAAAAATAATTTTGTCTACATTTGAATGCTTATGTTTTATTTCACCTAGGTTCAAACCAATAATTCTTTAAATTGGTATGGTACTTAATAATTTGCAATGTGTATATGATTTCATTTTGATCCTCACATAAATAATGAAATAAACTAGAGTACAGAATTATCATCCCCACTTTCCTTGAGTTACTTAAAGAAACTTAAGCTGAGAAAGGCTTCATGATCTGGTCCAAGGTCATAGAGTTAGGATGTGGTCTAATGGGACAGGGATTTAAATATGCCCACCCTCCTAATACAGTGCTCTTTCTTCTGTATATTCTGCCCCTCAAATACCATAGTGTATTGATTTAAAGAAAAGAAATTATGTGACTGTGACATGGATAAATTTGATATCTTCAATAAGACATTTACTGTTCTTTAGAAAATAAACCCATCCATTTAACAAGTGTGCTTTCAAAGGAGTCTGCTATTCCTTCTCAAAAGAACATAAACATCACATCACAGGTCCACCTTAAGAACTACAGACTATAGGCTGAGAAAAATATGTGCATTTACCAGCTGCCTCAGTCTCTCCAGGTAAAAGGACCCACCCAGGAATGTCTAAAAAGTTCCATTATTTATCAGAATAGTCATGGCATAAAAGCATACATATGCTGTTTTTACATTATCTCCTTTAATACTAATCACAACTGTTCTAACCAGAGGGTCATTGTCCCATTGTCCCTAAACTCAGGGAAGCTGAGTTCATCTTACCAAGTTCACACAGCTGAGCACAGAGCCAAGCCTGCCTCCAAAATGTGTTCTCCTTTTACATGACTACACTGTGGCTAATCATTTGTTTCACTTCTTTGGATCAAGAAGTTTTTCATAAAGCCTTTGTTAAAACCCAACCTTGCTGCTTGAAAAGTGTTACATTCAGATTCAAAATATCAGGTTATTATGTACAGTTAAGAGTCTTTCAAGATAGAAGAATGATGGAACTATTTACATTTTTAACTTATCTGAGTCCTCCCTTCTTCAAAAGAGTGTCCATAGCAGGTTGAACAACTATGTCAATAACATAACCATTGTTCAAACATTAACTGGAATTCTTTCTTGATGTTGTCTTAACAGCTTTCATATGTTCCCTTCAATATTTTCTATGGGGGCAAATCTTTGTGTTTTGAGCACAAAATTTGATTGTCTTATCTCTAAAAAAGTAATTAATTGTTACTGGTACTTCATCAAAGCACCTGGAATAAGAACAGTGGTATTAATATTGCCTCTGCTCACAGGAGAAGTTCCCAGTGTTCAATGAATTTCCAACATGGTCACGAGGAGGTACTTTCCTTAGGCTCTTTTTCCACATCAGTGTTCAGACTTGCTGCTGTCTGTTCAGGGGGATAGGACCACAGATCTGCAAGTTGCCCAAAACAAATCAGTCAGATGTGAGTGAGGTTTCTGATGAAGGAGATGAAGGAGGTTCATGCTTTAGGACAGCCCGTCTTCCAAATATTCTCCATTCTGTTCTCTTGTCCTTTGCAAAGATGGTTCTCACATCCCTCCCTCCAAAAGCTCCTCTCTTTTTCAGTTCTGCTTTCTGCCTCTCCTTTCCCCAGGCTCTACTTATCTGGTATCCCAAGAATGAAAAACTACCCTAAAAAATGTGTCTGAGAATCCCTGGCTAGTATTTGGGTTGGCAGACTGTTTGAAACCTTGTTTCTGCTTCACTGTGAGATGAAGCAGGGAAAAATTGCTTTCAATGTACAAACAGAAGAACTAGACAATATCTTGAAATATAACTGTGTCTCATATGTGTCAACTGTTGAAATGGCATGTTTTCATTAATCAAAGCCGGAGAAATATAGAACTGCATGTAATTAGAAAAAATGTTAGTTAATAATGGTGGGAAAACATAAGTCCAGATATTACCAATTTTATTTAAAATAATCACATAGTAATCAAATGTAAAATGTTTCCGTTTTTTCCATAAAGATTTCTACCACAGAATAATTCTAATTGAGGAGGGGTATTTTAAAATATGAATGTTGCAAAAATTATGAACAACCATAAGATAGATTTTTTTTTTTTAAGGCAGGCTTCATGCCCAGCACAAAGCCCCAATATAAGGCTCCAACTCATGACCGTGAGATCAAGACCTGAGCTGAGATCAAGAGTCGGATGCTCAACTGACTGAGCCACCCAGGCACCCCATCAAAAGACAGATTTTTAATTAGGCATTTGTCAGCCTGTATAATTCTTATCAATTTTCAGAGAAGCTTGGGCTAGCTTTCAGGAAGATATGCTAAGTCTGTATGCATGCTACACTTCAATCTTTCTTAAGTCACTTTTTTGGAAGAGAGCTATTACACTTGCTTTTTTCTAAAGTCCTCACTTTTGTTTATATTAAGGATTATGCTGCTGCGCTACTGATTCTTCTCATATTTTTAAGTTAAAGGTTAGAAAAAGTATTCTCTAAAGGTGAACTATCCATTCTTCAAGATGACTAATCAATTAACAATCTTGTAAGAAATCCTTTAAAAGAGTCAAGAATTATAAGGAATAGATCTGGATAAGAGTTTAAATCTGGGAAAGAAAAAACAGGAAATAATCTGTGAGTTATGTGTTGTACATATAAAGGTGAGTCCTGGAAACATTCGGATTAGAAGAGATGAAGGTTGGCTTTCATATAGAAATTGAAAAGCCATTGGTGGCATTAAAAAAAATGCCACTATCGACCCCCATTCTGGATGAGCAGGGAAACAATGCCTGAACTGTTTAGCCACAACAGGAGTGACATGGACCCTTCCTTACTCTAAGAATTAATTATAATTTTAATTTACAGTCCCAAGTCTGGGGGTGGGGGGTGGAGAATAAACCAAACACTCTGCTATTGTTTCCCCAAGGTTAAAACCTTTGATTGTAGCCATAGACAGAGAAAGTGGTACATTTCTGTTATTCATTCCAAAACAACAAATACTTCTACCCAAAAGACAGCACAGGCAGCTTATTGCCCAGAAAACAAAATGCTACATTAATCATTTCTTTCATTTGACTTGATTGCTCTTGGTGAGTGATAAATTACAGTACTTCGTTCGAAGGGACTCAGAGTTCAGATTTTGGCAAGGTATGCAGAGGAATTTTCTACAGCCCTCTCTTTTCTTCTCCTGACTGCCCCATTGCAGGGTATCCTTCCGAGGCTACAGCAGGAGATCGCTTTTATGACGTTCACAAGACAGTTCACACAGTCAGCTTTCCTTGTCTTTTTTATCTCCTACACACTAGGACACCAAAACACCATCTGATTTTGACGTCATGTACCAAGAGGTTACAGTGCAGGAAAAGTTGTGGTTTTGTTCTATTTGACCTATTTGTTAGGATAGCATCAATTAATATTATTAGTTCACTGGCCTGTCTCTGTGTTTATGTTTGGAAAAGCAACAGGCAAACTGTTCCTGGACATTTTTAAAGGCAGCAATGAAAGAGTTGGCCTAATTTTGCACTATCTTACTTCCTGCAATGTCTCCCAGATATGAACCAAGGCTTAGAAAGACTCTAGATGCTTCTACTTTGACTCCTAGGACATATAAGTAATGATGTGGAAATGAGTTTATTTCGAATATTGGTAACTATATCAATTTTCTAAATTTTTGCTAGCCCCTTGTTGGCTTTCTAAAAGGCTATAAGATACAGTCTAAATAACAATGGAAGAAAATATTTTATTAAAGAAAAGGGAGAAAGTGATTGGGATAAGGAGTGGAAGCAAGAAGGACAATAAAACAAGTAATAAGGAAAGGTACATTTAACATACAGACACTCAGGCTCACTTAAAAAAATTAGTCACAAAGTTAAAAAACCTACCTCTCTCTTTCTATAGTAACAAAAATAATAAATTAAGCAATCGTGTTCCACTTGACAAGGCCTTATGGACTCAGTGTTTGACATTATGGTCTCAATGTTTATGTCCACCTCCCATCCCCCACCCCCTGAATTCATATGTTCAAGTGGAAATTCCTAGTGTGGCTGTATTTGGAAAAGGGGCCTCTATGGAAATAATTAAGATTAAACAGGCCATGAGGGTGGGGCCCTGATATCACAAGATTAGTGTCTTTGTAAGAGGAAACATTAGTGCGTGCTCTCTCTTTCTCTTTCTTTTTCTCTTTCTCTCCCTCTTTTTCTCTCTCTCTCTTTCCCTGCAAGCATATGAGCCCTGCAGAAAGGGCTTTGAAAATACCATGAGAAAGCAAGGTCTGCAAGCCAGGAAGTCCTCATTAGAGTCCTCATTAGAAATTGAAGTGGCCAAAACTTTCATCTTGGATTTTCCAGCCTCCAGAAATGTGAGAAAATAAACTTCTCTTGTTTAAACCATGTAGTCTATGATATTTTTGTCAAGAGTAGTCCAGGAAGTCTAATATATAAGGCAAGGAGGTTGGTGACTATTTCTCGATGCTCCTTAAAGACATGGAAAGTGGTTAGTGATGTTAGAGAGCTTTTATCTGTTCTCTCCCCGAGACTGCATTAAAACAACTACAGGAGAATTTTAAAAATGAATAAGCCACAAGAGTTGAGACAATGGGAAGGGACTTGGCAGATAAGAACTTTAACCAAAATCTCCAGAAGCTGGAAACCTGAGGAAAACCTGTTAATAAATAAGGGAGAGAAAGCCTTGATCCAGGAGAGATAATAGCAGAAGAACTCTTTTGCCTTTGGGAAATCAAGTCTCAGAAAGACTGTAATAATATAGCATTAGTGGGAATGGGAGAAAGGCAACTAGAAGCAGAAGATCAATTTGAAAGTCGAGCAATGACACAGCACTGGTTTTCCAGTGCATCTCAATATACACGAAGCTGTACACTCAGAGTGGGCTCAATAAACATTAACTGTATAAATGAATCACGCAATGAGAGTATGAAAAGCTACTTGTTAATTCTCCCTTAAAAAAAAAAAAAAAAGACTAGCAGGATGCCAGATCCATACACACAACAATAGAAGAAACCCACACAAATTACCTAAAGCCTACCCAGTACCGCTGGTTAAATATGAAGAGACAACCAAGAATCCTCAGAAATATAGAGGAAAAAAAAAATAATAGCTACCAATAACATGAAAAAGAAAACTTACATAAAAAAACAGGTAAGTCAGAGAAGAGAACTTTAAAAGACTCTTCAAAGTCTAATGAATATCCTCATAGTGACTTAAGAAAATGCATCCATAAAAGGATGAAAGTAAAATCAAAGAAAAGAAAAACGTGTCAAGAAATTTACAATACGATTGCCAATATAGAAGGGTTGAAAGAAAAAGTTAAAGATATCTCCTAGAATATAGAGCAAAATTTCAAAGATACAAAAAACATGAGAGTCAAAGTCATAAAGGGTCAACTCTGAAAGAGTTCTAGAAAGAAAACAGAAGCTATGGAGAAAGGAAATTATCATGTAAGCACAGGTAGAAAATATTTTGGAGCTGATGAGAAATACTAATGTTCATATAAAGACGGTCTTAGAGACACAGAAGATAACTTAAAAATATATACTAAATATCCTAAAATAAATTGAAAGGATCTGGCATCCATAAAACAAAAGTAGGCTGCTATGAAAAGGGAGAAGGAGAAAATTAAAATACGATTTTGAAATTAAAAAGTTAATGGATAAACTGAAAAACAGGATGGACTACTTTTCTCTCTCACCCCAAGAATGTCACCCCCATTTTTATTCCTATTGCACTGACAAAGATTTAAAAAGAAGTTCTTGTCTAATGTTGGTAAAGATGAGAGGAATTAGGAATTCTTAAAATCTATTTTTAAAAACAAATTTCCAGGGAGAAATCTAACAATATATACCTGAAGCTTTTAGACATTCAGCTAACCATTCTATTTCTATGAAATTAATCTGAGGAAATAAATATGGATAAAAGTAAAGAAATACTTATGAATATGTTCACCACAATATTATTGATATAAGCAAAACACTGGAAATGATGTAAATCTCCAAAGATATGTTTTGGTTAAATATATTATGATGAACATATATGAAAGAAAATTATAAATCTATTTTAAAGTGTGACAGAATTTATTGACATGAAAACCACCATCATATCTTATTTTTTAATTAATTTTTTAAAATTTATATCCAACTTAGTTAACATATAGGATAACAATGATTTCAAGAATATAATTTAGTGATTCCTCACTTATATAATAACACCCAGTGCTCATCTTAACAAGTGTCCTCCTTAATGCCCTTTGCCCATTTAGCCCATCTCCCTATGCCAAATCCCTCCAGCAATCCTCAGTTTGTTCTCTGTATTTAAGAGTCTCTTATGGTTTGTCCCACTCCCTGTTTTTATATTATTTTTGCTTCCCTTATGTTCAACTATTTTGTATCTTAAATTCCTCATATGACTTAAGTCCTATGATATATGTCTTTCTCTCACTGACTAATTTTGCTGAACATAATATACTCTAGTTCCATACAAATGGCAAGATTTCATTCTTTTTGATTGCCGACTAATATTCCACTGTATGTATGATATAATATATACCACTTCTTCTTTATCTATTCATCAGTCGATGGACATTTGGACTCTTTTCATACTTTGGCTATTGTTGATAGTGCTGCTATAAACATTGGGGTGCATGTGTCCCTTCAAAACAGCATACCTGTATCCTTTGGATAAATACCTAGTAAAGCAATTGCTGAGTCATAGGATGGTTCTATTTTTAATTTTCTGAGGAAACTCCATACTGTTTTCCAGAGTGGTTTCACCAGTTTGCATTCCCATCAGCAGTGCAAAAGGGTTCCTCTTTCTCCACATCCTCACCAACATCTGTCGTTGCCAGAAATGTTCATTTTAGCCATTTGACTGGTGTGAGGTTGTATCTCATTATGGTTTTGATCTGTACTTCCCTGATGATGAGTGATGCTGAGCATCTTTTCATGTGTCTGTTAGCCATCGGGATGTCTTCTTTGGAAGTGTCTCTTCATGTCTTTAGCCCATTTCTTCACTGGATTATTTGTTTTTTGGGTGTTGAGTTTGATAAATTCTTTATAGATTTTGTATACTAACCGTTTATCTGACATGCTATTTGCAAATATCTTCTCCTATTCCGTCAGTTGCCTTTTAGTTTTGCTGACTGTTTCCTTCACTATGCAGAAGCTTTTTATCTTGATGCGGTCCCAATAGTTCATTTTTGCTTTTGTTTGTTTCCAATGCCTCTGGAGACGTGTTGAGTAAGAAGTTGCTGTGGCCCAGGTCAAAGAGGTTTTTGCCTGTTTTCTCCTCTAGGATTTTGATGGCTTTCTGTCTTATGTTTGAATCCTTCATCCGTTTTGAGTTTATTATTGTGTATGGTGTCAGAAAGTGGTCCAGGTTCATTCTTTTGCATGTTGCTGTCCAGTTTTCCCAACACCATGTGCTGAAGAGACTGTCTTTTTTCCATTAGATGCTCTCTCCTGCTTTGTCAAAGATTAGTTGGTCATATGTTTGTGGGTCCATTTCTGGGTTCTCTATCCTGTTCCATTGATCTATGTGTCTGTTTTTGTGCTGGTACTATAGTGTCTTAATGATTACAGCTTTGTAATACAGCTTAAAGTCCATAATTGTGATGCTTCTAGTTTTTGTTTTCTTCTTCAGGATTGCTCTGGCTATTCAGGATCTTTTCTGGCTCCATACAAATTTGAGGATTAATTGTTCTAACTCTGTGAAGAATGTTGGTGTTATTTTGATAGGGATCACATTGAATATGTAGATTGCTTTAGGTAATATTGACACTGTAACAATATTTGTTCTTCCAATCCATGGGCATGGATGTTTTTCCATTTTTTTTGTGTCCTCTTCTATTTCTTTCATAAGTTTTCTATAATTTTCAGTGTATACATTTTTCTCCTCTTTGGTTAGGTTTATTCCTAGGTATCTTATGGGTTCTGGCGCATCATCATATTTTTAGGTGAAACATCAAGTTAAAAATAATATTAGAAAAAATGAAGAAAAATAAAAAATAAATTTAAAAAGGGTGCCTGGGTCGCTCAGTCTGTTAAGTGGCCGACTTCGGCTCAGGTCATGATCTTGTGGTCCATGGGTTTGAGCCCCACATGGGGCTCTGTGCTGACAGCTCAGAGCCTGGAGCCTGCTTCAGAGTCTGTGTTTCCCTCTCTGTCTGCCCCTCTCCCACTCACGCTCTGTCTTTCTCTCTCTCTAATAAAAAATAAACATTAAAAATTTTTAATAAAAAAAGAAAAAATAGGATTAGAGCACAATTCCATTCTTGTATTTATGTATTTTAATTTCTAAGAATGTGTATATGCAGACAAAGTTGCTTAGAAGAATATAAAGCAAAACATTATTTTGGTCTCTGGCTAATGAGCTACAGAGGCATTTTATTTATTTATTTATTTTACTGCATATATGCATTCCCAAATTAGATTATATTAATCATGGATTACTTGAATGGTTTAAAAATGTAAGGGATTTGGTAGAATATACCTAGTAGTTTAAACTGGAAACAAATGTTCAATGAGGTCAGAAGGTCAAAGTGGACCCCAAGGAAACATTAATATTTAAGGGAAAACAGAGATCAACAAAACAGCAGAAACAGAATTAGTAACACATATAAAGGAAAAGAAAAAAGAATTTTTTTAAGTAGGCCTCACAAGCAGCATAGTCCCCAATGCAGAGCTTGAACTCACAACCCTGAGATCAAAACCTGAGCTCAGATCAAGAGCAGATGCTCAACTAATATCCCCAAGTACCCCAAGAGAGAAAGAAAATTTGAAGAAGATAATGTTTATAGACATAAAAGGAGGTTGATTTCAGAAAGATAATTTCAACAGTGTCAAATGTTGCAAAGAAGTTAATAATAATAATTACCATTATTTGGGATGAGAGTTAAAATGTAGTTGGTTTAACAATAGGATCACTATAAACATTCTCCATCACCAATTGCAGTGGCAGGTACACCAGAAGGAAGAAAGGATATAGAGACAGCTAGAATAAACTACTTCCTCAAGTTCAAATGAGAGCTGGAAAAGAAAGAGGGGGTAATAACTTTCGTAGAAGGAGAGTAAAGGTAACACTTTCCTGAAGATGGGAAGGTACATCACAGAACAGCTGTGAACTCAATGGGAAAATGCCCAATGTAGCATTTTGAAAGATGGAAACACAAATACAGGAAGCTATACTTTAATCATTTTTATGAAGACTTAAACACTGTTTTCCTTCAATATGTCTTTTTAAAAGTCTATTCAAAAAAAAAAATGAACAAGAGGGCTGAGAAGAATTCCACTAATGGCCCAGAATACATTTCTATTACTTTACTCACTGTAGAACACTCAGAACCTATTTAGATAAATTATCCTTATTTCACTTTCTCTCAAGCCTGGAGGATTCAATTTCTATGTTTACAACGATTAATAGAAACAAAACTCTTGTATGAAGTTTCTTACACTAGAGTAATAACACAATTTATTATAGTTATTGAAAACAAAAAGGTAAACAAGGAATAAAAAGAATCATAACTCCCACTGGGTATTGTATGTAAGTGATGAATCACTGAATTCTACTCCTGAAACCAAAGCTGCACTTTACGTTAACTAATAACTAGAATTTAAATAAAAAGTTGAAAAGAAAAAAAAAAGCATCATGACTCTACTTTCTAAAGACACTCACTATTAAGATGTCATCCATTTTCTTCCAATTTTTTGTGTGCAGTATTTTCTTGTCTAAAATTACTGAATTCTTGCCCATCCCCCAAATTATTATAATTATTTACTTATATATATTTCCCAAAAACATATAAAGTAAAATAGGAATATTTAGGTAAAAAAGATTTGCTTCACACGATAGAAAAAAGAGTCAAGACTACTATCTGTTTTTGCATCACCAAGGTGAATTTTTCTCTTTTAGTATTAACAAAATGTTACCCTCAATCAAAGCTTAACAATTTAAAGATAACTTGAGGTTTGCTAACGTCACATACTATTTTGCCTTTTTTTTTTTTTAAGTCTATTTATCTATTTTGACAGAGAAAGAGAGAGTGAGAACAAACAGGGGAGGGCCAGAGAGGGAGAGATGGAGAATTGCAAGCAGGCTCCCCACTGACAGAGCGGAGCCTGATGCAGGGCTTGAACTCACTAACTGTAAGATCTTGACCTGAGCTGAAACTAAGGGTTGGACACTTAACCAACTGAGCCACCCAGGTGCCTCCATCTTGCCCTTTTTGATTCACTGACTGGTGACCAAAAACCCAATCCCATGCATGATAAAACGTCTCTTAAGACTTCCACATTCTTGGGGCGCCTGGGTGGCTCAGTTGGTTAAGCATCCGACTTCGGTTCAGGTCATGATCTCACAGTTCATGGGTTCGAGCCCTGTGTTGGGCTCTGTGCTGACAGCTAGCTCAGAGTCTGGAGCCTGCTTCGGATTCTCTCTCTCTTTCTCTCTCTGAAATAAATAAAAAACATTAAAAAAATTTTTTTAAAGTCTTCCACATTCTTTTGTAGCTGAGGTTCTTATGGGTCACTATTCACTCAGTGTGTTAGCTTTCACTAAACTCTTCAACTCCGTTGCATCTTATGGAACTCTTCATTCTTTTTTTAAAAAAAACTTTTCAATGTTTATTCATTTTTTGAGAGACAGGGAGACAGAGCATGAGTGGGGGAGGGGCAGAGAGAGAGAGGAAGACACGGAATCTGAAGGAGGATCCAGGCTCTGCAGAGTCTGATGTGGGGCTCGAACTCACAAACTGTGAGATCATGACCTGAGCTGAAGTCGGATGCTCAACCAACTGAGCTATCTGGTGTTCCTCTTCTCTTTGTTCTTAACCAACTTAGATGTGGAAATAACCTCTTCTGAAGAAACACTGGAGGTGGGTGGCAGGGGGAAGGCATGAAGGGCTATGGTTTACATTAAAGCAATTTTTGCAATTTAAAGTTGAGTCTTTTAAAAAGTTTTAAAAAGCCATTTCCTAAAGGTTCTCTGTCCTTCTCACATATAATCAGTTCTTCCCGGAGACGCTTCCACAAGCTGCATTCTCTTGCCATATGGCTCAGCTTCTTTTCTCCCTTCTCTGACATCCTCTCCCTTTCTGTCTCCTGGTTGCTTCCTACAGCTATTCCCCTCCTGCCGCCACTGTAAATTTCTGTTCACTCTTATGCAGAACCATTTATCGACCTTTTCTGCTATCTCGTTGTAGACCAAGCATGATTCAAATTTTAAACGTGCATAGGAGTTACCTGGGGTCTTCTTAAAACGCATATTCTGAAATGGTACGTCTGGGGTGGGGCCAGAGACGCTTCATTTCCAATAAGCTCACAGGTAATGCTCCCACTACTGGTTCATGAACTATTCTTGAAGAGCAAAGCTACACATCATGTTTTCAGGACTTTACTTTCTAAACCTAAAGCCACTCTTCAAGTAAAATAGTAACAGTTCTCATGAGAGGAGTAATTTCAGTATCAACTGTTACCCTATTTTTTTCACCCTGCTATATTAACCACCCACTCACTGTCATCATACTATGTCCCCAGCTTAGATCTGTTGGGCACAGTTAATTATGCCCTCCCTATTGAACAAGCAGTTAATACAACCTCACACTTTGTAAGTATATTACCAAAGTTTAAATAAGCAATAAGTGTTTGTGCTTCTCTTAGAGGAAGAAATAGTAATCTTAACCTTAGAGGAAAAATATTTGTAACAGAAACAATGCTGACCAAATGTTCCATGTGCTTCCTTGGGTTGGAACTATTAGAAATATAAGCAGAAGTGAGTTTTGTCACTTCTTTGCACAAGTCCACCTCCTCCACTGCTCTCCTTTCTTCCTCTCATTGGAGAGATCAGTATCCTTGAAAGAGGATGCCTCAAATGAGATCTTAGCCCTGGTAGACCCCTTGATTTTAGCTTTGTGACACCCTGAGCAGGTCCCTGGACTTGTGCCTGGACTAAGAGATGATAAATTGTGCTGTTTCAAGATGCTAAGTTTGTGGTAATTTGTTACACAACAATAGAAAACTAATACAAAAAGGCATGTATAATTTTGCATTAGGCTGAATGTATTAATATTGCTGATTCCATCTCATGTGCTGGCTAGGGCTATCAGATTCAGTTCTAACAGTTGGCTTGGTTGGCTAATGCCATCCTAGACAAAACCCTGGCACATCCTAAAATAACTGAAAAGCCAGACATTCCTTGGTATAATATTAAAGAAAGAATTCACAAAGACTAGGAGACAGACATTCTGGCTTGAATCTTTCACATGGTTCCTACCTATTCACTTTCTCACTTATCCATCCCACTCCCCAGTATGAAATAAAAGAATGTGCTTCCAAGATTAATACAGAAATAACTATTAAGAAAACCACTGGGCCTTCTGAAAAGCATTTTACTGGCTGTTCTCGCAGGATCAGAAATGCTGGTGGGAGAGACTGTAATGGAAGTGGGCTCCCAGATCTCAGGTGGGATGGGAGGAACCTGGGCGCTGGGTGGCTGAGCTTAGGTGGCCACTCAGAGTCATATGAATCAAAGTCAAGGTGAGTGTAGTGACTGAATGTTGGAGAAAGAATTAACATGTGAAGATCCCCCTCGAATGAGATGCGAAAACAACCCACAAAGTTCTTCATTGGGTTATTTTTTTTAATCCCCAAACTCCCTGAGTTAGCAAAAGAGGCTGTCCTTCAGTCACAATACAAAGAAATCACCATGTCTCCTGAATCACCAATCTTGAATCAGTTGATAGATCCAGAACCCCTTAAAGGGAGAGGAGAGATGCCCTTGAAGAAGCATCCTGTATACTGTGAGCTTTTCTCCTTGTTTTCTCTGAAGCAAGTTAACTGCAGTGGGTAATTGTACTAAGGGAAAAGATTCCAAAAACCTTCAGTGATTATTAGATATTGACCTTTAGGGAAGCAAAACACCTAAAACCTAAGGTTTGCTGGTTAGAACTGAGGCTTACAGGGGTCGGTTGATTAAGGGAATTGTGTCCTAAAACTACCTAACTATACATCCAATAAAACTCAAACTCCAAACTGTGGTTCATTCCCCAGGCCTGAGAGCATTGAACTTCCGCAACAATTTGGTGACGTTAAAATATTCCTGCCTACATGTACCCCAATGTTCCACAGCAGCACTCTCAACAGTAGCCAAAACATGGAAAGAGCCTCAGTGTCCATCAACTGATGAATGGATCAAGAAGATGTGGTTTATCTATACAATGGAATACTACATGGCAATGAGAAAGAATAAAATCTGGACATTTGTAGCAACATGGATGGAACTTGAGGGTGTTATGCTGAGTGAAATAAGTCAGGCAGAGAAGGACAGGTACCATATGTTTGCATGTATAGGTGGATTAGGAGGAATTTAATGGAGGACCATGGCGGAGAAGAAGGGGAAAAATAGTAGGGGAGAGGGAGGGAGGCAAACCATGAGAGACTCTTGAATGCTGAGAACAAACTGAGGGCTGATGGGGGTGGGGGAGAGGGGAAGGGGATGATGGGCACGGAGGAGGGCACTTGTTGGGATGAGCACTGGGTGTTATATGGAAACCAACTTGACAGTAAACTATTTAAGAAAAAAAATTGTTTTAATTAAAAAAAAAAATTCCTGCCCAAGTGAGAGACAAGCTTTTATACACCTAGGAGTTCAACATGAAGGTGGAAGAATACATATTTGTGGACTTCTTATTTTTGAGGCATATTCCATTTGTAGGCATTCTACTCTGATCTATTTACCATATGAGTCCAAAAGGTGCCAGATGTAGATAGGAACAAGAATAAGAAAATGCTGTCTACCTAGTTCAAAGTTCAATTCAAGCAGTCTGTCAGTCAGACTAGCCAGTGACCCATCAGATCCAATTGTGTCAAACTGTACATAGGACGGCAGAGTACTTTAGTTCTGTAGAGTACCATAGCAAGTCCCAAAGGAAGAACTTCAGTAGAGCGCTTTATGATTAGATAGCAAGTCACATTTCCTTCTGTAAGTAATTAGTCTGCCCTCGACAAACTGTTTCTGGCATCCTTTTGGACCTCAGTGAAGTATGCAAATCTGACCACAGGATACCTAGTGACCATGTGGTTTAAACAGCACATTGTGAACTGGATGCTACCAGTTCCATCTAGCCAAAATCTTAGTTGTGACAGCAGTACAACTGTGACATGTTCAAACAGTATGAATAGGATGGGACTAAAGGCAAAAACTATGTGGTCTGTGTGGGTTGCTCATTCTCTTGACTTGAAGAAGTCCTCCTGGGAGCTTCCTTTACAGCATCATGAGGAAAAGCCCATAACCAACCTATTAAAGATCCAAATCAACCTACTTAAGACAAAATCTCTAGTTTACAGATACTTCTTTGTAACGTACCAATATGAGCCAGAGGTAGATCTGATATGAAGCTACAGCCTACAATGAACAAATAAACAAACTATAGTCTCCCTGAGGCTGAAACAGAATCCTGAGGAGAAATGGAATTTTTGGAGAAACAAAAACCTCGCGATGGACAGACATATAAGCAGTATTTCTCATTATCCACTTTGCTTGGAATGAGATCAGAATCTATTCTCCTTCCTGAATGATGGTAAATGGTCTGTTTAGTTGTTCAGAGACCTAAAAAGAGCTAGATATCAGGTCTAGAGACAAGGAAGTGTGGAAAGAATTGCCCAGAGCTGAGAATATCTGTTTTCTACCTGAATACTCACAAGACAGCATTACACCAGAGAAGTTCTTAATAATAGGAGGGGATAGAATGATCCACTTAAGGATTATCAGTTGTGTTCCTCTCCAGGGCAATCTAGTAGAAGGGTCACAAACTCAGAAATCTACAAGTTTCAGATAGCTACCATAAACCAGGGAAGAGAATTTGATGAAAGATGACAGGGGATGCTTGGAATTGTGGTTAACTGGAGAAAGTATATTCTATCTTAAGAAGGCAGCTTTGAATGTGTGTCCAGTGTAGCCAGATCTTCCTTTATTTTTCTTTTGTTCTTTTTAATTTTTTAATATTTACTAAAATATTAATATTTTAAAATATTTGTTTACTATACAGACTTTTCCTCACTAATATCTACTAGGCTCTCACTGCTAAAATACACCACATTTGCCAGCAGAATTTCCATTCCTTCTGCTGTTACAGACTGGACATATTGCAAAATCCAATCAGGTACCTGGTGGATGGTTGATTAATTAGGCCTCTTTTACCATGCAGAAACAACACATTGTTCTTGGACACAGAGATACTTATTCTGTATTTAGACTTATTTTCTTCTATCGGCACCACTGCTGGTAGACTTATTTAATGCTTTATGCTAACCACACATCTTTACCTCTAACCAAAGAATTAAGGCCACAGTTAAGGAAATAAGTCAGCAGGATGCTGATTATGGTTTTCATGGGTCCTACTGTGTACCCTAATACCTGAAAGGAGCTAGCCTTATAGGATGATGGAATGGCCAATTATTGAAGGTTCTGTTCCTGCATTTTTGGACACAACACTATCTTCCAAAATGTGGTTAAAAGATGTGGTATGTTTTGGGATCCCCTTGCTGGCTCAGTCAGTAGAGCATGTGACTCTTGATCTCAGGGTTGTGAGTTTGAGCTCCATATTGGGCATAGGGCTTACTTTAAAAAATGTATACATTTTCTTGTAGTAGACATCATAAAATGTTGTGCTTTTTTCCCCTAAAGCTGAAATACATAGGTTTGGAATAAAGGTAGAAAGGGAAGACATAGTTGTTATGATATAATGCTTACAGACTGTCATGGATTGAATGGTGTCCCCTATAAAGATGGTAATGACTTAATCCCCCACTACTTACAAATATGACCTTATCTGGAAAAAGCAGTTTTGCAGATGATCAAGTTAAGACAAGGTCATAAAGGTGAACTCTAATCCAATATGACTGATGTCTTTATCAAAAGGAGAAATTTGGAATAGAAACACTCATGTGCATAGGAAAAATGATGTGAAGACATAGGGAAAATGCCATCTATAAACTAAGAAATGTCTGCAGCTACCAGAAGCTAGGAGAGAGGCATGAATCAGATTCTCCCTCACAGCTCCCAGAAGGAATCAATCCTGCTAACACCTTAATCCGAGACTTCTAATTTCCAGAACTGTGACACAATAAATTCTGTTGCTTAAGCCACTCAGTTTGTGGTACTTTGTTACCACAGCCTAAGAAATTAATTCAATGACCTATTCCCAGTTGGGTTTTTTTGTGTGTGTGTTCTTTCCTTGCTCATCTCAAAACTGATAAACCAAGAAGAAATGCATTCACTATGGGACCTACTATATTTTCCACTGAATTAGAAGCTGAGACTGCTTGTGTTGGTATGACAACAATCAAGGCAAATAGTGATGTGGCCACATATAAATCAAGGCTAGAAGGAGTGCTGCCCCCTCAAGATGAGTATGATGCACAATGGAAATTGTAACAGACATGGATATAACCGACTACAGCTAGGAAGAACAGGCTCAGATTGCTCCTGAATAAGGATGTGGTTCATCTCAGAGAGCAGACAAAAAAAAAATCAAATGTAAGGGAACTACCTGAAAGCAAGAGACATGTCAAATTGGGTAGTGAAGGAGGAGGTCATAAATACCAGGTCCAGCTTAAAAATAAGACAGTCTACCCTAAAGTCAGTACTTGTATTCTATTATTATTATTGGCATATGGGATGTGTTAGTACACTACAATTTATCATTTCATCCATAAAGCATAGCACATTGACATGGGATTGTGACAGAATGAGAGGAAGCAGGGGCATCACTCAATGATCACCGAAACTAGGAAATGGTAGCCTTGAAACTTGCTCTTTGGATGTGGTGATGGGAATCTTCTAAGGAGGACGTCCTTTCTGCTGTACCTTAGCTATTTGTATTATGTTAAAAATATCTGCATTATACTTGAATCATTTCCAAACGGTGTTTATGGAAAGAAGGGCATGTATGTATGTTGAACAGCTGATAATCAGAATGTGTAGACTTTTCTTGTTTCTCCTTCCCTCACAGCATCCATCCCTTCGTGGGAGCTGCTGGGGCCGTCACGTGATTCTAGTGAGCTGTCAGTCTCAGGACTCTCCAAAATAATCAAGTTCTGTCTCCTAGGAATTTCCATCATGAGTGGGGACACCCAGGACTAGAAGGCAGTTAGAAGCCAGTCATCTGATGGCAGCTAACACAGTGAGGGCTTGAGTTCCCAACTGTATAGATCACAGAAATGCCCAAGTTCCTGGCTTCTGGAAGGCCGAGTTCTTCAGCATGCCATTCAGTAGCAGTCTTCCAATAAATTCACCAGCCTGCTCTTTCTTTTGTTCTTTCTCTCTTTCTGTCTTTCTTTTTCTTTCTCCTTTTTTTTCTTTCTCCTCTTTTCTTTCTTTCTTTCTTTCTTTCTTTCTTTCTTTCTTTCTTTCTTCTCTCTCTTTCCTTTCTTTCTGCTTTAGTTAGCAAGAGTTCATTACTGTTGTATATACCTAAAGAATATTGATATGTATATTATCAAGGTTCTCATTTTTTTTTTCTCATAATATGTTGAAAGTTTAAACATAGATCATTTAGCTGTGAAGAGGATATTGAATGTGGTGGACAGGAAAGGTCTATTATGAAGAAGCACTTATGTAACCTGGCATAGTAAGAGAATATAGCAAAGGGTATTGTTGTTGCAGCAGAAATTGTCTCTAAGTCTTCCCAAACTTAATAAAATTTCTCCATCAGTGCAACACTTTGAACTCTGAAATAAACGGAATTTAAGAAAATACAGATAAACAGAGAATGGAATAGTTAGGGAAGGAAAGAAGAGCGCAAAAAGAAAAAGAAAAATATTACTCAATAATATCCAGAGTACACTCACTATACCCACCCAGAAGTGGAACTCTGGATAGGGCCAAACTAGCTTAGTCAAAGAAGCTCCCCTTTCTCCTATTTCTCTTTACCACAGTTCTTAGTGGCAAATGATGAAATATGTAGATATATATATATTTTAAATCTCTCTCCCCCTTTCTGTCTCTCATATTTATTATAAATATAAGAGATATTAAAAATATCTTTCATATGTATAAACATCTACAAAGTCAGTTAACACCTCTGATCAATTCTTGTTAAAAATGAAGATGTTGAACTGAACAACTTCTTTTCTTTTCTTTTTTTTTTTAACATTTATTTATTTTTGAGACAGAGAGAGACAGAGCACAAGCTGGGGAGGGGCAGAGAGAGAGGGAGACACAGACTCTGAAACAGGCTCCAAGCTCTGAGCTGTCAGCACAGAGCCCGATGCAGGGCTCGAACCCATGGACCTCAAGATCATGACCTGAGCCGAAGTCGGATGCTTAACCGACTGAGCTTCCCACGCTCTCTGAACTGGACAATTTCTGACAACTCTCAAGACTAAAACCATGATTTGTAAACCTTTTCTTTAAATAGCAACTGTATTTCTATGGACTAACCAATGAATTATAAATCAAATATTTAGAGTTCTAATTCTATGTCAAATTTAAAATCTTAGGGAGTAAAAACATTCCATCTATATGTCAGTTTCCTCATCAGTTAACCAGAGATGATTTCTAATCTAATGAAACTATTCATATGTCTTAAAATAAAGGCAGTACAGAGCCAACTATTCTTTATGTGATGTATTTGCACAATTAATTTCTCTACTCTGTCAGAGTTTATATATAACAAGTGCATTTCTTCATATATATGGTTTGATTACCTGTGTGTGATACACACATTCACGTCATTTTTTAACTGTCTAGATTCAACAAAAATGTAACAATCCTTACAAAAAGAAAGGGTTTAGCACATTCCTGTGATGACAAGGAGTGAATGTGGAAAGATACTTTTGCCTCTTTCCCGTTACCAGGCAAATATTTGATTATGCTAATGAACTATATAAATAATGAATTCATACATGTGGTCTACATATAGGCTTAATGACAGTGGTTTGAATAGCAATGCTGCTATTGTAGCTTTTTAATATAAACTCAACAAATGATGTTTCCACCTGTAAATCAGAATTTTAAAATACGTCATTCATTCTGATCAGTGACTGATACAAACTAGTGGAATGTTAGTAAATTCCTACTTAGCTCTCCTAAAATTAAATCTTTGAAGTTTCCACAGGAGCTTGAGGCAGTCTAAACGTTTTTGCAATTCAAAGTTTATCTCTTGCATGCCATTTCCTGAGAATAAAACGTAGCACAAGTAAGCATTTTTAATCGGTGAGCATGCTGAAACTTTATAAAACAAATTAACGGGCAATCAAAATGTACTAAACGCCGCAATATTCCTTATATACCTTACAGAGAAAGCTCAACTTCCTGCCTTGAATCCACCCATGGGAACATAAAGAACTGGAAATACGAAGATAAAGTACAAAGAATTCATGCCACGACCTCAGATCAGCGACAGTGTCAAAAGTAGTACAAAATGATCCGAGAAACACAACATTTAACAGTCCTTTGGATTTCAAGGTTAGAAAATGACATCTGCCTCCTGCCATGAAAACCAGCAGTGATCCTAAAACAATTGTTGTGTCAATGTTGAGACAGGCAAACCAAGCTCAAAGTCCAGAAATTGCAAAAGGGAGGTAAACTCTGCAAGGGGTGCTGCCCGGGGACAGCCACTTGCACAAAGGGTATAAAACATAGTAGGTTGCCCTTTCCCCCCATCGTTACACTGGGAAGTCCTCATCCCTGTCTTCTGACTGGGAGCTTCAGCTGTTGAGGGCCAATGGATGGGTGCTCTAATTCCTTCACTGAGAAGTCGTGGCACCCACGTTCTTGAACCGGTCCTGCGGGCAGCCCTTGACGCCTAGAGCTGGGCATACCTTGCCCCGGCCCCACCATTACACTGCCCGCTAGGTCCAGGCTGCCTCCATCAGCCGGGAGACGGTCGGACTTCCTGGAAACTTTCTAGCAGGCTGCAGCCCTAGACGAGGAAATCCTGCCGGGAGGGCTCCCGGTTCCGTCGGCGCTGCCGGGGAGAGAAGACAGGACGCTACNCGAGCGAGCGCTCCGGCGGAACGGCGCGAGCCGGGGGCGGGGGGACCGCCCGCTCCCAGCCCCCAGCCCGAGAGGGGACGTGATAACGAGGACATTTCCAGGAAGCTTTTCGACGCTGGGGGCAGGGCTCCGGGAGAGCGTCGGAGGCCTAGTCAGCACGGTGGAGCCCCCTTCCTCGCCGGCCCCCGCGCTCCTGCGGTTCGTTCCCAGGCTCCGCAACGTGAACTTTCCCAAGCAGGGAAGTACACGCAGTAGAAATCTCCAGCGAACTAGGGTGAGAGGCTGCGTGGCCGGCAACTTTGAGGACTGAGCACGGGGTGTCGGAGCTTAGGTGGAAAAATCATGCCGAGACGCTCTGATGTTGGGGATGAAGACGTTCGTTCATCAAACCTAGAAGCGAATAACTCCAGGAAGGCGACAGAGATGAGATAACGGAAGCAAATGGCATAGTTTTGATCATCTACATTTTCATTTTGTTCTTGCATTTATGGTGGGAAAAAAATATGGATAGGAAAAATATGTTTTGAGGAAAAGATGAGAAATATCTCAACTTCCATCATCTTCAGACAGCTCGGTTTGGGTTTTTTTTTTTTTTTTTATAACCCCTACTCTTTGTGCTTAGACATAGACATTTGAAATGTTATGTAACGTTTAAGGGGGCCTCTGGAGCTAGAACTCCTGATTCAAATCTCAACACTTCCATCACTTACTATTAATGTAACTTTAAGCAAATTGCTTAACCTCTATAAGCCTCAGTTGTAGTATCTGTAAAATGGGGATAATAATGGGTTTTCATAATATTAATGTAAGGATTTTTAAAGTATATTTGTTTACTTATTTGTTTTATTTATTTGAGAGAGAGTGTATGTGCTCAGGCAAACGGGGGAAGGGCAGACAGAGAGGGAGAATCCCAAGTAGGCTTCTCACTATCACTGCTTAGCCCCACTCCCCACTACTGGGCTCCAACCCACCCCCAAATCAAGATTTGGACCCTCAACCAACTGAGCACCAAGCACCCCTGAAATCACTATCGTGAAGAGGTATCTGTACTCCCATGTTCATTACAGCATTTCTCACAATAGCCAGGATATGGAAACCACAACCTGAGTCTAATCAATGGATGGATGGATAAAGAAAACATGTGATATAAAGATAGACATAGACAGATAGAGATATTTCACATTTAATAATACAATTGGGGCATTATGCTAAGTGGAATAAGCAGACAGGGAAAGACAACCACTGTAGAAATCGCTTACATGTAGAATCTTAAAAAAATAAATAAATAAAAAGCAAATTTATAGAAACAAAGGAGATGAGGAGTAAGGAGATGAAGAGACTTTGATAAAGGGTATATAAACTTTCAGTTATAAGATGAATAAATTCTGCGAATTTAATGTACAGCATCGTGGCTATAATTATATACTGAAATTTGCTATGAGAGTAGATCTTATATTCTCAAAAAAAAAGGGTAACGATGTAAGGTGATGGGTGTGCTAATTAGCTTGATGTAGAAATCATTTACCGTGTATACATATATTAAATCATCATATTGTACACTTTAAATATATTTATTTGTTAATTATCCCTCAATAAAGCTGGTAAAAGAAATCAAGTAACATTTAGGATGCTAAATAATCTCTGGGGGATGAAATAAAAGTCTTAGCTAGAATCGTGACAGCAAGATGGTTTTCATCATTCAGAATAAACTAGATTACACTACAGTGAAACAGCCATGAAATTAAAGTGGTTTAAGATAAGTGATTGTTTACTTCTTGCTCATGGGAAGTTCACTGCAGGACTTTCTATGCAGACATCTTCCAAGTGTTGGCTCAGCATACCATGCTATTTGGGTTTCATAGTACTTCAAAGTTAATGTAGTCTTCCACAATTACCATATCATTCACATTTCACTGAATAAAGCAAGTCCCATGACTTCTAAAGGGTAAAAATAACTATCTTAAATGCTTGTAAAAGAAAAAGAAAACTGAAAATAGTGTGCAGTGCTTATATCTACCAAACCACTTAAGGTTTTGTAAAATGAATAGTCAATTTAGTTGACTGATTATATATGGCACAAATGTTTGATAATGTGTAATTCTCAAAGAAGACAAGAAGTAGAGCTGAGGTTGAGTATATTTCTTGAGGGGAAAAAAAGAGTGTTGAGTATAGTTCCAGAAATGCTGAAGAAATATCTGCATGGTAAGTCCCTTCAGGCACAGAAATAAGTAATTGGATTCTACAGAGAACATGTTTTATTTAATTTATTTATTTATTTATTTATTTATTTATTTATTTATTTATTGAGAGAGGGAGAAAGGGAGAGAAAGAGCAGGGGAGGGACAGAGAGAGAGAGAGAGAGAATCCCAAGCAGGCTTCTCACTGTCAGCGCAGAGCCAGACATGGGGCTAGATCTCAGAAACAATGAGATCGTGACCTGAGCTGAGATCAAGAGTTGGACACTTAACCGACGAAGCCACCCTGGCACCCTCAAGAGAACATGTTTTTAAAAAGGAGAGTAGAAGGATAAGGTCAGATCTTGGAGAATACATATCGGAAGCTGCAGTAAGAATGACCAGTGAGATCAGAAGAGAACTGGAATAGTACATAATTGTGAAAAGCTAAGGGAGGAAAGAGTTTTAAAAGAGTTAACTGTATTAAACGTATTAAGTGATGGAAAAGAAAACGTGAACTGACTTGATAATTAGGAAGTTACATTTAAAAATATGTTTTGCATAGTTTGATGGAGCAGAAGCCTAATTACAGGAAATTGATAAAAAAGAGGAAACAGAAAAAAAAATAGTGCTTTAGGGTTTTAGTGGTAAACTACCAGTTTAAAAAGTTAGGTTGTGAAAGTAAAGAGTTAGCAGAAGAGTACTAACCTAAGGGGAAATTGTGGATCTCTCCTGCCCTGCCTTCTTACCCCTTTTCCACCCTGGAAATTGTAGCTGAAGGTCTAGGAAAATAAAACGGGGGAGGGATGTATTTCACATGTTGGATCAAGAATAAATAATCAGGGGCCCCTGAGTGCCTCAGTCTGTTAAGTGTCTGATGTCGGCTCAGGTCATGATCTCACAGTTTGTCAGTTGGAGCCCCACATCAGGCTCTATGCTGACAGCTCGGAGCCTGGAGCCTGGAGCCTGCTTCAGATTTTGTCTCTCTTTCTCTGTATGCCTATTCCTCGCTCACACTCTCTCTTTCTCTCTTCTAAAAATAAACATTAAAAAAATTAAAGAAAAAAAATAATCAGGAGCGCCTGGGTGGCTCAATTGGTTAAGTGTTGGACTTTGGCTCAGGTAATGATCTCATAGCTCATGGGTTCAAGCCCCCTTGTCAGGCTCTGTGCCTGCTTCAGATTCTGTCTCCTTCTCTCTCTCTCTATCTCTGTCTCTCAAAAATAATGAATAAAATGTTTTAAAAAGGAATAAATAAAGGAATGGGATTTCAGAAAGATTGAAAAATGATGTTTGTCAAAGTTGCAAGAAAATGGTTAACCTTGGAAAAGATAAGGTAGGTATCTTCAGATATTAGAAAATGAGAACAAATAGATAGTGAGAAAAGAAAATTCATAAAGGTATAATTCAATTTTCCTCATTAACTCTGTAGAATAGAAGTATTATTGTTTCTGAATAGGAGAGTCCAGGCAGAGAAAGCATCTGGCACTGATGAAGGGCAGGTTCAGTTAGGAAAACTAGTAGAGGTCATGCAGCCTGGAGCGACTGGAAACAAAACTGAAGTTATCAAGTCAGGACAATGAAAATAGTAAACAAGACTCCTAGCAATTTGGACAAAGAGATAGGAGGTAACATACCATAAATGTTTATTAGACAAGTGACACCAGCTTTAGAATCTGCTGTCATAAGCTTTATTTCTCTCATTTCATCATCTTAGCAACCCCACAGTGTAGGTAATTTCATTGACATTCTGCAGATGAGGTACTTGGGTTCAGAGATCGTAAGCTGTAAGAGACATATATGAGTTTGAATTAGGGTTACATGAATGAGTGAAGAACAGAGAACAATTTTAAAGCTAAATCTATTTGTAGTTCCAAACCATTATTTCCCCTCCTGGATACACTGGATATTACAGGGTCCTCTCTCCTTTTACCAAGATTTGAAAAAATATATAAGTAGAAATAGAATAGACACACAAGTTCCTACATAACATGCATGCATTTTTTTCCCCTACAGGAATGTACTTAACCAACTTGACAATAAACTATTTGTAAAAAAAAAAAAAAAAAAAGAATGTACTTGTCATTCTTTTTTCAATAAAAATATATAAAAACAAATACAGACATTACATATTTCTGTAAATAAGACATACTGCAGAAGAGTCAGCAGATCATCATCTTCATCATGCAGAAACCAAATAGCTAGCAACCTAATATTATACAAAAATCCTAGAAAGAACATATATCAGAATGTCAATATTGGTTATCTTCAGGTGGTGAACGTGAGATCTTATTTTCTTCATCTTATCCCTTTTTCAGTGTTTTCCACATTTTATACAATGAACATACTATTTCTTTTTTAATCATAACTCCCACACAATTTCATTATATATTTCATGTAGCAAACAGCAATAAGCATTAGACAGATTAATATGTCATCTGAAATATTGGATAGTTAGCAACAAATGAGTTTTCCCCTCGTCCTTAACTTATAATAACTGCTCCAGTGTATTGTTTCTGTAGTTGTGCAGTCTGCCGGAATCCCAAAGGATCCCAGCCCTGCTTCATAAGAGAAAACAAAACGCGCACAAGACCTAAGCTCTCTGTATCTCAGTTGGGGTTAGAGACACAAGAGGAACAACACCCTCGGCTGGCAACACATTTTGTGTGGGTATACAGAGAGGCCTTGCCCAGGATCTGTCGGGGATTTTTTCAACTCATCTGTGGACGCTCCAGTTGCCTAGTTACGAAAACCATCTTCCCGCCCCCGCCCTCCCGGGGCCCTGGGAGCCCTGCCCCTTCAGCCACTCAGCGGCCCCCACCACGAGCCGGCGGATGATGATTGGAGAAGTACATGGGCGGTGCTTGGGGTGGGCCTTCCGCGCCCGGGAGAAACGTCAGCACGTCGACGCGGGGTTTTCACTGGCCGGGCCCCGCTAACCCTACTGGGGTCTGTGTCTCTGTGCCTGTGGGCCCGGTGGTACCTGGGCGAGGAGGCCGTTGTTCGCTCGCGGGCCGGCGCGGTTCCCAGGGCTGAGCGCTGGGACTGACCACCCCCACCTCCCTCCCGACTTCTCCGCCTCAGAGGTGCCTCGGAGCGGCTGCGGCCCCGGGACTCGGCCCGGGGCAACCAGGGGCCCTTCCTCGCTCGGGGCTCGGATGGGAGGCGTTGGGAGCAGCGGCCTGGGATGTTCAGTCTGATGGCCAATTGCTGCAGCTGGTTCAAGCGGTGGCGGGAGCCGGTCAGGTAGGCTGCAGCCGGCTGGCCCGGTGCCGTCCTAGGGGATTGGGACAGTTGCGCCCTGAGGGCCCTGTAGGGGCGCCACCTTTCCTCTGGGCAGAGCGGCTCCCAGGCCGCGAGGGATGCTTTTGCTCCCAGTCTGACTCTTCTCCGGAGGGAGAGAGAGCACGATGTAGCTTTTTTGCCTAGTTACATTGACGTTCTCACAATGCTTTCTGTTATTACTTAAATGGGTTCGAATTTCTTAAAAAGTTGTGGCTTTTGTGTATGAAGTTGGAAACCATCCGTTGTGTGTTTTTCCTGATTCTTTGGTAATGGGATTTTTTTTTTTTTAAACAGAGGTATGGCATACAGTTTTCATAACACACACACATTCTTTTTCAACACATAGACACTCACTCGCTGTTTTAAGGACTTGGGTTTGAAATCTGGCTCCACTGCTTAATAATTACATGACTTCACCTCTTTGGCCCCACCTTCGTCATCTATTATATGGGGGTGATACTATCTATGCCTGAAGAGTGTTGTAACAAGTGAGAATAGCTGATGGGAAGTGTTTTTCTTAACTGTAGTATAGCTTCAATTTTCGTGTGACATCTAGTTAAGCCTTTAATTCAGAGTCCACTGCTTACCCTTTCATTTTGGAATGCTCGATGTATTAATATTTAGCACCTGCTACTTGGTATTCATTCATTTATTGAGAAAATACCATGTACCAGGCACTGTGCTAGGAAGGAGTCAGGGAAAATGATACTTTTTAGGCTTAACCTTTAAAGAAGCCTTAAATTTGTTACTCCTTATAAATAATGTTGACCTTGGAATTAGGCTAAGAGTAAATTATAACAAAGTTCCGATTTTCTTTTGATTTCCCATTTTCTGAAGAGCTTCAGTTGTTCAGCATTTTGGCAGGGATCACAGAGATGACTTCTGGGATGCAAGAATAAACCTAAACTCTTACTCCAAAATGTATTGGTGAATTTTATTATCAAAAATACAAAATCCCTTTCTCTTTTGTCATCCTAGCTTTGCTTCAATTCTTTCTTTAGTATGCAAACATCCACAAGCTTCTCTTACCTAAAACCAAAACAAAACAAAACAAAAAAAACCAACCCAACCCAAACCAAATGTTTCCTACTGCTGCTGTAGCAAATCACTGTTAACTTAGTGATATAAAACAACACAGATTTATTATCCTGCATTTCTGAGGTCACAAGTCTCTTATGGGTCAGCAGGGTTGCATGTCTTCTGGAAGCTCTACCAGAGAATCTGTTTTTCTTTGCTTTTTCCAGCAAAAGAAAAAAAAGGTTGCCTGCAGTCCTTTGGCTTGTGGCCCCCTTCCTCCGTCTTCAAAGCCAACTGCATAACATCTCTTTTTAAGACTCCTTTTTATAAGGACTCTTGTATTTACATTGGGCCATCCCAAGATAAACTTTCCATCTGAGATCCCTCACTTAATTGTGTTTGCAAAATTCCTTTTGCCATGTAGGGTCAGATGTTCACAGGTTCCAGCGATTAGGATGTGGACATTGTTGGGAAGCCATTATTCTGTGTCTACCATAATAAATAACCCTCTGTCCCTGCAACTATGTTTGCTCTTTCCCTTCATCCCCGATGGAAGAGTTGGCTATGGATTCCTGATTCTGACCCTGTCTTAACTTCCTTTCCTCAAGCATTCCTTAACTTCCTGCCTTAGGTGACTTGTGCCCAGAAGTTCTTCCTGCTACACCAGATGCTGCCTGGTTAATAAATCTAGTGGCCTCTTTTCAGTCTCGGCATCATTGGACACTTAAGACCACTCTCTTCTTGAAATTCTCTGATTTATTCTTCCTAAATTTAAAAAATTTTAGTTTTCTACCTGTTGCTTTTTCTGTTTCTTTTTGCCAGTTAGCCTTTCTTCATCTCACTCTCAAGTCTCCCCGAGGATTCTATGTTCAGTTCTCTCTCTCTCCTTCTCTTTCTCTCTTTTTATTTTTTATTTTTTTCCTCCTCTTTATTCTCCTTTCCCAGGCAGTTTCACCACATATAGACTTCAGCAGCTACTTCAACATTGACTCTCAGGTTCATGTTTCTGCTGCTTGAAGACTTACTTATCCCTTTCCACAAGAATCCTCAATCCCTGCATATCCCAGATTGAGCTTTATATCCTCCCTCATTTCCATGCTGAATTGCTGCTGCTTTCCCTTTACCCAGATCAAGCCATGAGTAATTCTAGATACCTCTTTGTGCTTTGTTCTCTCAAATCATCAAGTCCTTTGGTTTCTACCAAAGTGTTTACTACCACTTATATGTCTTATACTCTTTTAGCCTTTCCATATCCACTGCTGTTTTAGATAAACTTTCCATTACTTCTCCCCCAGATTTCTTTGACAGACTTTCCACTATTCCCTTATGATTAATTCTTTACACTGTTGCCAGTGTCTTCCTTTTTCCTCCTGTTGTGCCAATTTTGGGGTGCTTAAGTTCTCTAGCCCCTCCATACCTCACCAGATGCCCTTCTTTTTTGGCTGTTCCTAATCATTCCTCACTTGTCAGTTGGTCGATTCTTTCAGGCAACTGTCTTTGCGTTCAGCTAGATTCTTTACCTTTTCATTATGTTTGCTTAGCACCTGGTATTTGTCTCTATTTTTCCATGTATTGTAATGAAATGTTTATTCAGCTCTTCACAGGTCCTCTAGGATGGCTTGTGGGCAGGAGCTTTTTTTATTTAAAAATATTTAAAAATTAATGTATATTTTTTCTTTAAAGGTGATGAATGTTTCTGTAGAACACTGACAGCATGGATGGCTAAGCAAAAAAATGGCAGATATTAGTTACCCTTAATCTCACCCCAAAGATTTCCATTTTGGTGTAGAATCTCTTACATATCTGTAAATTTTCTTTTTATTGAAGTGTAGCTGACATACAATTTCCTATTAGTTTTAGGTGTATATCACAGTTATTCAGTATTTTTATACTTTATCAAATGATCCCCATGGTAAGTCTAATTATGATCTGACATTATACAAAGTTATTACAGTATTATTGAGTATATTCCTGATGCTGCATATAGCATTCCCATGAATTATTTATTTATAACTGGAAGTTTGTGTCTCGTAATCACCTTCACCTGTTTCACCTGCACACCATCTCTGCCCACTCTGGTAACCAAGTGTATTTCCTGTCTCTGTCTCTGTTTTGTCTGTATATTTGTTTGTTTTTTAGACTCCACATATAAATGAAATATGGTATTTGTCTTTCTCTGGTTTATTTCACTTAGCATAATACCCCTAGGTCCATCCTTGTGGTAAATGACAATATTTCATTCTTTTTCTTAACCAAGTAATATTCCATTGTATATCTATACAGTTCCTCTTCTAAATCTATTCATCTATCAGTGGACACTTGGGTTGCTTCTGTATCTTGTCTATTGTAAATAATGCTGCAGTGAACATGGGGGTACATATATCTTTTCAAATTGGTATTTTTGTTTTCTTTGGATAGATACCCAGAAGTGGAATTGCTGCATCATATGGTAATTCTATTTTTAATTTTTCGAGGAATTTCTATACTACATGTTTTCTATGGTGGGTGTGGCTGCACCAATTTACATTTACACCAATAGTGTATCAGATTTCCCTTTTCACCACATCCCCATCAACACTTCTTATTTTTTGTCTTTTTGATAATAGCCAATCTGACTAGTGTGAGGTAATATCTTATTATAGTTTTGATTTAAATTTCCCTTATGAATAGTGATGGTAAGCATCTTTTCATGTTGGGTGTCTATAGTCTTCTTTGGAAAAACATTTGTTCACATCCTCTGCCTGTTTATTAATTGGGTGGGTTTATTTTGAGTTGTGTCAAGTTATATATTCTCCTAAGTTTATACATTTGGGATATTAATCTTTTATTGGATGTATGATTTGCAAATATCTTTTCTCATTTTTCATTCATTGCCTTTTTTTGTTGATAGTTTCCATATGTGTAAATTTTTAAACAATAAAGAGATAATGGTTATAGAGTTGCTATTTCACAGCTTTTAATTTATTTTTGCTCTAGTCATAATTAACGTCTTTTTGCAACATTATATGTTTCTCATCTTCTTAAGCAGAATAGTGTGTTCTATAGAATCACCAAAGTATGTTTAGTCAGTCCTGTTATTAAATATTTGGGATATTTAAAATTTTTCACTATTGTGAGCAATGCTTGGGTAGGCATCCTTATATAAACATTTTTAGAAATGGAATTCGAGATCAGATGGTATGGAGAATTTAAGATATTTGGTATCTATTGCCAAATTGCTCTTCAACAAGGCTTTTTTTTTAAAAAAAAAAATCTTTTTAGTGTTATATTTATTTCTGAGAGAGAGAGAGAGAGACAGCGTGAGCAGAGGAGGGTCAGAGAGAGAGGGAGACACAGAAACTGAAATAGGCCCCAGGCTCTGAGCTGGCTGTCAGCACAGAGCCCAACAGGGCTCAAACCCACGAATCCTGAGGCCGAAGTCGCACGCTTAACTGACTGAGCCACCCAGGCACCCCGGCAAGACTTTAAAGAAAATCAATTGTTACTCCTCCCAGAAGTGTATAAAAGTGCCTTTTTTTCCTCAAAAAGTGAGAGTCATCACTTGTTTTTTCCAAGTTATAGAGGGAAATGCTATCTGCTCTTAGTTTCTATTTTCTGAATTCCTAGTAAAGTTGTTTTTTCTCTTGGACTTTTGTATTTCTTGTTTTGGGAATCTCCCAATGATTTCCTTTTCTGTTTTTCTATTGGGGCAAGTGCATTTTCTTACTGAATTTTCTGTAAGATATTTTAAATGTATATAGTAGCAACCATTTCTCTGTAGTATATATTATAGATATTTTTCTTTGATTTGTTATGTTTGTAAAATTTTTGGTGGTATTTGAAGCATAAACATTAAAAAAATTGTATTGAAATACACCGCTCTTTCAGTGTAATAATTAGATTATATGCCATTATATGTATCCAAATTATGTTCACCTGTACCTTTTTTCTAGTATGTTAATATTTTAACTCTTAAAACTCTATTGAATATTATTTTGTGTACAGGGAACAGCCTTTGTCCTGGGCACAAAACCCAAGCCGTGGTGCTCAGTATATTCTGGACCTTGCAAACAGGTCCTCACCCTTATATATTATCATTTATATACTCTGAATGTCTATTATTTATACCAAGTAGCATCTAGTTGATAGCTTAGTACATATAAAATATGATAGAATATGCAGGAGTTAAAAGATGATTTCCAAGATTTTTGGTAAGAATAGAAGGCAGGAATTTGGGTCTTGAAGAAATTTGTACTTCCTAAGCTTTCCATGGGCATGAATTCAGAAATGGGTCTTCTAAAAGAAGCAAAAAATTAATATCAGTTTAAATGAAAAAAGTTTGGCAGCAAGAGTTAGATAATATTACAATTAAAAAATAGGTAGGGTCACCTGGATGGCTCAGTCGGTTGAACACCCGGCTCTTGATTTGGCTCAGGTCAGGGTCTTCCTGTTTGTGGGATTGAGCCCTGGGACAGGCTCTGTGCTGACAGCCTGAAGCTTGCTTGGGATTCTCTATGCTAGTCACCACCCCTGGCCTCTGCCTCTTCTCCCCTGCATGTGCACATCTGCACACTCACTGTAAATAAATACATAGGCATTTAAAAAGAAATTAAAAATATTTTTACCATTATGTAAACAAAAAGAAAAATATAGTAGGTACTCAAGTGCATATCACCCAGATTTTACAAGTATTAACTTTTGGTTATCACACTTCAGTTTTTCTTTAAAGACATAGATAACAAATCTTTGAAGCTCCTTATATCCTATTCATCTCCTACCATCCATCTCCAGAGGTAACCACTAGCTGGAATTAGTTTCTTGTCTCCCTGTGTTTTTTGATGTTACAATTCGGCCTACCTAAGCTTTACCCCAAATTTATTAGTTAAATTGTCGTTCACTGTGGCCAAGTCTAAAAGAAGAGACTGAGATGTTACAATAAGCACTGTGGATTAATGCTTTCTGTACCTCACGGTGGTGTTTGGTAAAGCGTACAGATAGGTCATGTCATCTCTGCTGTTTTTTTCAGTGGGGGAAGATTCAGCACCTTACTAGCCATCTTTTTTTGGTTTAAAGTAATATAACTGTAAATCCTAGGCCATTTATAGAAATTGCTGAGTTTTTAATTTGTTAATTAAGCTGTACATACAGATTAGCAAGGATTATCTGATGTGCTGTATGAAGAACTGGAATGTTTTACATTTCTTTTTAAACCTCTATGGCTTCTTGTTTATTCTTAGTAAAAAGTTTAGAATTTTTAGGATAAAAAAGACTTAGAGACCTTGTGATTCTACCCCTTTATATTTTTGGAATGAATAAATTGACACTAAGAATTTGACCTAAGATTTCAGAGTTAGCATATGATCTCAGGTTTGGTCCTCTTACTATCTATTAATGCTCCATAAATTTAGATAGTGATTTTGATGTAATACTATCCTGAACAGTATAATTTGAATTAAAATGTCAGAAAATAATGCACTTGTACAGTAAAGTCATACCATAATTTTTTTGGGGGGGTAATTTTGTTTTATTTTATTAGTTTGTGTATGTGTGTGTATGTGGTAGGTTTTTTTCTTTCTTTTGCACATTTATCATAAAATAATATTCCCATATCTCTTTTCCTACACGTGTCTATGTTACTTTTGAAGTTAGGAATAGTTGCTATGTAATTACCTCATTTGAAGTATTGTCTCCTTATTTGATAGATCAGGAAGTTTAGAATTGTAGATGTTCAAATGGTTGCAATAAAATCACTCAGAGAAGATTAATAATTCAAATATTTTCTGAATCTAAGTTCAACATAATTCCAGTATTATGTTGCTTATGTTTCTGATATATCAAATTGTTTATCTGTTATATAAAAAGAAACTCTGGGATTAAATATAAAACAAGCTTTTGACTCTTTTAATCCCTACTTTTCATTATTTTTTTTTACTCAGAATTATTTCAGTTTTAAAAATCATTCTCACCATTAATTATTACCTTGAAAACTTGAGCATGTAAACTTTTTTGGAAAACTTCAGCCAGTTAGATGTAAGAAGATAAATAATTTTAAATGCATTCTCTAAGATTGAACTGTTACTTTTATGTGAAGATTTATATAAATTAAATCCATTATAATATTTTCTCAACTGAAAATTATATATTTTAATTTTACATAATATTTACTCAGGCAAATGGGGGAGTCAGAAAATATATTATGCTGTGTCATTCAGTAAAGATGCTTAATGTGTGCCCAGCATATTTGATCCTGGGGCTGCAGAGTTGATTGACAAGTTCCAATAGAAGAGACTGCATGAGAAGGTGCATGAGAAAGTTGAGGTCTGTTTGCTGTGGTGGCATGGGTGGTCAGGAAGGACAGAAAGGATGAGGGGAGTAGCTAGACTGGTACGCCTACTGGAGGAGGGCAGTGGCAGAGGACGCTGCAGAGTTTGGACTTGAGTCTGTTTAAGGATTTTAAGCAGAAACATGCCATAGTTAGGTTTTCATCGAAATCATAGTTAGGTTTTATTACAGACATGCAATTCATGATCTTAGTGTACTTGTTACTAGGTAATCTACCTTCTATTAAGTCCATGAACTGGTTGTGATTGTGATAGACCGAAGTCTGGGGTGATAATTTCAAGATTCTTTGATGAAAATGAGCCACATGTTTATCTCTGTGCATCTATATAAACATTTTTAAAAATCTTCTTTAATGCTTATTTTTTGAGAAATAGAGAGACAGAGTGCAAGCCAGGGAGGGACAGAGAACTAGGGAGACACAGAATCCGAAGCAGGCTCCAGGCTCCGAACTGTTAGCACAGAGACGGATGCGGGGCTTGAACCCAGGAACTGTGAGATCATGGCCTGAGCCGAAGTCAGATGCTTAATTGACTGATCCACCCAGGCGCCTCTGTATGCATATATATAATGTGAGTAAATTAGAGGCTAAACAAATGGTTCAAGCTATCCTTTAAAATAATAATTATTATTACTCTTTTTACAAACCATTGTATTTAAACTTCCCATGGAAACTGCTATTGACTAACTTCTTATTAGCGCTGTAGCCTTGTGTAACCTGTACCTGCTCTACTTGCAGAAACAGTATGAATATAAATGATAGGGTACAATAGCTTTGAACTATTAAGACATACTGTGTGAATTCAAAGCATTGGTTATTCAAAACAGGGTTTGGGAAAAGATGAGAGCATTTTCTTCTCAGTTACTTAATTTGGGGCAATTACATGAAAGATACTTTTATTTTATAAAACTTTGCAGTCTGATATTGTTTGTCTCTTAACCCTTCTGGACACTATTCCCCGGTGCTGCCATTTCTTTGGTCTCATTTCTTTCTGAGTACAATTTTAAGTTTGTTTTTTTTTTTCAAAGGTTCTTGGGGTTCCATGTTCCCCTGGCTCTTCTCCCTCCTGTTGCTCTCCCTGGGATCTTTCATCTCTTCTCATAGCTTTAATTACCAGGTATGCCTCATAAACACAGGACAGATCTTTCTTCAGCTTCAGGCTTCAATGTGGGATGAGTGAGCACTGCTGTCAATGTGTGTAAAACTGAACCTGTTCATTCTCTTCTATAACCTGGTTCCTTCCTGTTTCTGTGGTCTCCTGTCAGGGACTCCCTAGCTTGAATTTTGTGGTATAAGAAGAAGAGCTATTGACTGAGCACTTATTTTGTGCCACAGACATTGAGCACTTCACTTGCATTGTCATACTTCATTTTACCACAGCCCTATGGGATAGTTGTTGTTGTTATCTCATTTTACTGATGAAATTCTAAGAAGTTAACATGGCCCAGGTCATATAGCTTGGAAGTGGCAAATCTGGGAGTTGAATACAGGTTTCTCTAATACCAACTTTGTGGGAAGATATCAGATTGCACACAATCTCTGTTATTTGTTACTAGTAAAAACATACTGTACATCTTAAAATACCACAAAGTTCTTTCCATCTCAGCCTTTTTAGTTTGATATATAATTAAAGACTCGGGGATAACTGTAATAAGAGTGAAGTGATCACTTTCAGCTTCTGGGAAGGTCATATTATTAACTATTTGTTGATAATAGTTCCTACAGGAGAAATCTATCAAGTCCTTTACACTCAGTGTGTAGTTGTATCGAGTTGTGATTACTTATGGGCCCCTAGCAAGCATGCTCTACTTTTGTTTAATGCGGCTCTACTGAGATGTGCTCTTAACCCCTGGGTTTAGACATCCCCAGTTCTCCCCTCCTTGGTATGGTATCTTCCCAGACAGTGTTCTCAGTCTGGAATCTCTTCATTTTTCTTCCTTCTATTTGTACCTTCCTCTTGCTTGGCAAACTTCTCCACTTTAACAACTTAGCTAAGGCATTGCCTTGTGTAAGAAGCTTCCCTGATCTTCTATATCTGTATCTCTAGGTTAAAATCATCTTGCTCTGTATTACTTAAACATCTTCTATATATAGTTGTGTATACTTGATGGTCGTGGTGTCACCATGTACTAATACTTGTTTATGTTTTATTCACTCTCATTAGAAGATGAGTACACTGAGCTAGAAAACCATGTCTTAGGCATTTTTATGTCTGTAATGCCCAATGCCTAATGTACTTTTATTGAATTACTGTCTGACCAAATGACTAAATGATTGTTTTTTTGCTAGTGTCAACTTTTCCAGATGCTATAAACCTAAGAACACTGTATGCTGGTTTTTTGTTTTTTTTTTTTCAATTGAAGGGTTAATGTACTTGATCAGTAATCAGAAGATTAAAAGACAGAGAATGTCTTCCATCTTTCTTTTCATATAGGACCACAGCCAACTGTTCCCAATCAGTGATAATTTACCATATTTTAAGCAGATGTAATGACATGTACATTTTAACATGTGTTAGATTGTGCATCTTCATTTTTTAAAATGTTGCATAGAATTTTAAGTGGTAGGTGAATGTTAACTTTTTAAATCCATTATATTCTTAAAGTATAAATTCAATGTTTTGTTATCAGAGATTGCAGTAATTCATGCTGTGATTTTTATTTGTACTGCTAATATTATGTTTACTCATTAAGACTTTATCAAGTATTTAATTAAAGTCATGTTTTCAAGTATATAGCATAATAATCTAAAAAATTAACTATTTTCAACAGTAGTCAAAGTAAAAGAGAAATCTAGAGAGACTTATTTTGTGCCAGTCTCAGCATAATTATAATTTTACAAAGCGATCTGTATGTTTCAAGGACTTCTCATCTGAACCTAATATTTTATTAAGAAAGGAGAAAACATTTTTTAAAGTTTGTTTGTTTAGAGAGCACCAGCAGGGATGAGGGAGAGAGAGTTACAGAGCGAGAATCCCAAGCAGGCCCCACACTCTTACTGCGGAGACTGATGCAGGACTTGAACTCAACAACCATGAGATCATGACCTGAGCCAAAACCAAGAGTGAGACACTTAACCGGCTGAGCCACCCAGGTGCTCCTAGAAAGGAAAGCTTTTAAAGTAGATAGCTAGCTTTAGGAGCAATGTCTCAAAATGTGTAATAGCAATTACTTGGAAGGTTTTTTTTTTTTAAGCTGAAATCTTGACAAAAATGGAGAGAAAACATAAGATGTAACCTGTGGAATAGAGAAAGAGGGACAGCAACCTGTTTCTTGCAGTAAGCTATAGGAGGACTTGGGATTGTGGATGTTTGTGTGCTGTTCTATACAAGGTGTATAATTAAAATTTTAGAATAAATGATGCACATAAACATAATATGGGCATTTGTTCCCCCATGGTAATTGTTTTGGTTCATTGTCAGGTTTGAAGCATGGTAGATCTTGAAATGGATTAATATTTTTCACGGGACAATTGAATTAGTTTTAATATTCTTTTAATCTAATTCATTGGATAGCTAGTAACTTGAGTTACCTAAAATTTATATAAATGCTACATTATCCATCACTTTTGGATAGTCATTTACTGTATTTTGTTTAGGAAATTATTTTGTATTTAAATCTTATTTGATATTTGGTAGTTATAAATTCTTCAAACAAAATAATAATGTTATACTCTTAAAAATCACACACAGCTTCCTTAAGAAGTAAATTCATATTTTTCAAAGTTGATAATGCAGATAAAATTTCTACATACATAGAGGTATCCGGACCTCACATACAACCTCAGCTCCTTAAATTCGTAATTTCCCATGGTACTCTTTGACATTCCCATTGACCCCACCACTGGCCCACAATATGGGTTATGAGGACGCTGCTAATTGTGGCTTACTTTATTCTTGCACTTACTCAAGCTTAGACATACTTCCATTTATTCCCCATCGTGGGTAGAGATGGTTGAAACATTTAGAAGACTAAGGCTCTTGGATAACAAAGGAAATTAATATGGAGAGTAAGTTAATTTCCTTCACAAAAGCCAAAACCCTCAACTACAGGACCCCACATGATCTGGCCTCTGATGTGGTTCTGACTCCTTGTCCTTCCCTGCTCCATTTGCACTGGGCTTTACCACACTGGCTTGGATGCGGATACTACAACATTCCTGCATACCCCCATGTTAGTGCCTTTGCCCTGGGTGTTCTCTCTTGTCCTAGATATTTGCATGACTAACCTCCTTCAAGGCCTTCCTCCTTACCTTCTCAGTGAGGCCTGCCCTGATCACTCTATGTAAAGCTGCAGCCCAGCTCCCGTTCCCATTCCTGCTTCCCTTTAGCCTGCTTTACTCTATATTTTGTTTTTTTATAGTATGTAATCACCTTCTAACATACTACATAGCTTATAATGTACTTATTTCTTACATTTATTATTATTTTTTCTTGCCACTAACATGTAAATTTAATAAGGGAAGAGTTTGTGTCTGTTTCTGTTTGTTTTTTGTTGTAGTTATTTTAATAAACAGGTATATCTCAAGTACCTAGAACATTGGTGTCTAGTGTACAGTGGATGGTCAGTAACTATTTACTTGGTTTAATAAATGACCAGTTTGGTTTTTGCAAGACCAAGTGTGTTCGCCCTCAATGCCCAACCCATAACTGGACTGCTTTACACCTCAACTCTGTCCTTTCTTTTTGTTATAGGGATCCTTTGAATACATCTAGAATTTAAAACAAAACAAAACAAAAAACCCTAAACACAACAGATCCAGGAGAGTCAGGGCTAGAGAGATGAAAGAACACCCCTTGTTAACATCTAAGCTCTGAATTTTTAACCCTTCTTGATCGTCAGTGAAGATGACAATGGCAGAAACCCTGACTGTATCCCAAAGGAATTGTGGCCCTGTGGTTTTAACATGATGGCCGTGTTATGCTGTGACTTTCTATATTCTCAAATCCATGGTGTTAATGAATGATCTTACCTCTTATATTGTGCAGTGGGTCAGCCTGAAACAGAAATGAGCTTTAGTGGTAGACTGAATCGCTGAGATAATAGGGCCATTATAAAAGGTTTGTTCCTTTATACCTATGCCAGGTTTAAGAAGTCTAGGAGTTAAGTGACTTAGGTTCTGGTTTTGACTCTGTAAGCAACTCGTTATCTGATAAGTCTGGGTTTATGTTTCTTTGATTATAAATTGAACTAGACTTTTTTTTTTTTCTTTTTTTTCTGATTCTGTGAAGTTTAGCTATGACATCAATAGTATTTTAAGGTTTATAATTTTAGGAGCCCTTTTTCAAAATATGTTAGCACTTAACTTAATAATCATCTTATACTGTATTTAAGATTTATACTTGGAAAGGTGCTGCATATCTAACAACAGAGTTGAACACACCACTGGTGTGTGTGAATCTTTAGCTATGATAAATAGCTCATGGGTTAGAATCCTTTTCCTTCTTTCTCTTATTTTTTTCTCTACCTTTTGTACTATCTCTTGTACAACTTTCTTTTATTTTTTTTCCTTTTTTTGCTTACAGAACAAAAGGATGACACTTTAAGGATATTTCTCAAGAATTTTGTTTTTTTGAATCTATTTCATTCATTACTGAACTGCCTGGGGTTCAGCATATTGTCCTATAGTAGATGTTCCTTATATGTTGCTTGGATGAATGAATTTGCTTTTATTTTTCCACAATATTAACTCAAAAGTGATTTTTACATTTTTATTATTTCAAGAAAGGTGACTCTTGTGATGGTGGGACTTGATAATGCTGGTAAAACGGCAACAGCAAAGGGAATCCAAGGAGGTAAGCTGAAAATGTTTCTTATTAAATTACTCCGAATTATTTATTCGGAATTATTTATTCGGAAATTGCTTTGTTACATAATCATTTGGCACAGATAGAATGCACTCCATTTCTTTGTATCCTTAGTATACTTGTGGCTAATATGGTGAACAGATTCTAGCTTAATAGTAGCAGCCTGTTAACATGTTTCAGACGTGAATACTTGCAGGGGTGCAGAGGATCCTTGAGGTCTTTGATCAGATAAAAAGCATCACATCTGTCTTCTCAGCACAGGAGGGAAAAAGTTAAAAAAGGATATGCCCGTCCTTAAGGATACCCATCTTCTACTTACACACTCTTGGCCAAAATTTAGTCACAAGACTACACCTAAATAAAAGGGAGGTAGAAACACAGCCAGCATGTCTTTTTTTGGCATGCCTTGATTTTTTTTCAATATGATATATAATTTTTATAGTTATGTTAAAAGTAGGTCCTCTTTTAAAGAGTTTTATGTCACTTATATTACAACTCATTGGATATATTTACTTAGTCTTAATTTAATGCTGTTTACTACAACATAGAAGCAACTGTGCTAATGAGTTTGTTGTGTACCTGGTAGATGTAGCATCAGCCAAGCATGTTATGACAATGAATTGAGAAAAAACTTAACATGTATTTGTTGCTGAAAAGGAATCTTGCAACAAGATATACATTACCAAAAAGTCAGGGGACTTTTATTTATGGAAGTTTATGAAAGAAAATTTACACCTTGCAAAACTTACTTTTGGAGGAAAATGTTTTGCCACCCCATATTCTACCATGTAATATTAGATGTAAATTGTGTGTTATTACCTGTGGATTCTTATGCTACCTCTCATGCTGTTCCTAGCTTATATGCTCACAGAATACTGACTGTCATCATCTAAACCATGTGCTAGCAAACTTTTGTAAAAGAGCCAGATAGTAAATATTTTAGATTTTGAGAATCATGCAGTCTGTTTCCCAACTATGCAGCCCTGACATAGTGATGCAAAAGCAACCATAGGCAATATGTAAACAAATGAGGATGGTCACCTTCCAATGAAACTTTGTTTATGGACACTGAAATCTAATGTGTTATGAAATATTATCCTTTGATTTTTTTGCAGTATTTTAAAATGTAAAATGCATTCTTAGCTTGAGGGCCATATAAAAATAGGTAGTGAGCCAGATATGGCCTGCAGGCCATGACTGCTCATCTAAACTTCACTTCTTCATTTCTGCAAAGCCTTACATTCAAGGGAACAGAATCTAAGAATTTGTTGTGTGTACTTAGAACATCCTCTTTCCATTAGGATCTTTCTCTTCTGATTTTCACCTCCATATTTCCATCAGTTTCTTTTTTTGAGTTTAGAAAATACTCAGGGTATTACATCATGAACAAAAAGTTAAAGCTGCTTTCCACTTTGAGCTCCCTTCTGGTTCTGTTTTTTTTCTTCATCTCATATTTGTTTACTCTTCAGCCTATTCCAGTGACTGATTTCTTGCCTTTTTTCTTTTTGAAAGATTCCAGTTATATAGAGCTACTTGAAATTTTCCAATGGAACCTTTTCATGCTTTTGTATTTGTTTATGCTCTTCCCACGTGTCTTACTAGAGAGAATATCTGCTTTTAAAGCAGAATATTTATGTATCTCTAAAGACGGAGTTTTTAAATATAGTTTCCTTTATGAAGTCTTTTCCAACCTCCTGCTACCTTTACCTATTACCACCACCATCAGTAGACTTGGCTACTTCCTCTGCTTTGGACTCCACTTACTTATACCTGCTTGTATCGCTACTTAATTACCCCTTTGTTCCTGTATCTCTCCTCTTCTCCAGACCATAAATCCCTAAAGGGCAGTTTTACTAATTTTGGTGTCCCAGTTCAGCCATGCCTTAGATGTAGTAGGCGGTCTTCTTACAACATTTCTGCCATGGCTGCTACTCCTCAGCTTATTTCTGCCTCGTTTCCATTTCTTTTCTTTGCTTTCCTTTCCTTTTTTCCCCTTTCCTTTCCTTTTCTTTTTTCTTTCCTTTTCTTCCTCCTCATTTCTTTTGAGTTATATCTGCTTCTTTTCTAATTGCAGTGTTTAAATCCCCATCCTCCGTGTCCTTCATCTAGAATGTTACAGCTTCCTAATCAAGGAATACTTTCCATACCTTGACCTTTGCTTTTTTTGATCAGCTTCTCTTTTTTATGGCTATCAAAGTGATTGTATCAGTTGGATATAGATTCAGTTGTCCTAACAGAGACCTCAAATAACAGTAGCTTAATAAAATAGAATTTTCTCATAGTGGTGCATGCAGAAGTACTGTAGGGCTGGCATAACACCCCAAGGTGTTACATTCCTTCTCCTTTTTTTTTTTTTTTTTTTTGCCATTTTTTTCCCCCTTGCCTACCTGCTCCAAGATGGCTCACTACTACCATATATTTCAGCTGAGGGAAGAAGTAAAGTGGAAGGGAGGCCATTTTCTTTTCTTTTAAGGGCATGAACTAGAAGCTGCTGCATCACTTCAGTGGTATTTTAATGTGTATGTGTGTGTGTGTGTGTGTGTGTGTGTGTGTGTGTGTGTGTGTTGTCTGAGAGAGAGAGAGGCAGCATGAGCAGGGGAGGGTCAGAGAGAGAGGGAGACACAGAATCCGAAGCAGGTTCCAGGCTCTGATCTAGCTGTCAGCACAGAGCTGTTAGCACAGAGCCGGATGTGGGGCTCGAATCCATGAACCGCGAGATCATGACCTGAGCCGAAGTCCGACGCTTACCCGACTGAGCCACCCAGGTGCCCCATTTCAGTGGTATTTTAGAGCTGGCTCCTACTTGCTCCTGTTGGCTTATATAACCTATCTAGATCCAGTTAAGTATATCCCATCCCAACCGTGTGTTCAAGTACCTCAGGTAGTTGAACATACACAGGTAGTATGAAATTGGCCATAGTGGGAGTATTTATACCATGGAAAATGACAAAATACTACATATCAAAGTCCTTCAAGAGTGGCTAAACCTTTAATGCTATGCCACTAGCTCACTTTCTAGAATGTGCTCTTATAGCCCCTCCTAACTGCCAGGGAGGCTAGGGCTTGTAGTCTTTATCCTAAATAGGTATGTGCTCAGCTAGAAAACTAGATTCTCTGACTGTCCTGTGCTATTTTCTAATAATTTCTAGGGAACAATTGTTTTTTGGGTGGCAAAATTCTTCTTTGTGTAAATTGGTCCCTAGCATTGTTGGATATTAATATATCTTCATTGTATTATAGCTGTTTATCTGTTTCCCCTTTTCTCCTCTATGTAAGAGCTCTGTAGGATCAGAAGATGGATATTATTGTGTATATAGGACCTTGCACGGTGCTTAACATACAATAGATGGTCAATAAATAACTTACTGATTATGTATTTTCACTTTATCTTGGACTTCGTAGACATTGTCTTAGCACATATACTTCACTGAAGTTCTCAGGGTTGGGGGACCATGTGTCTTTGTACCCCTGGTTTTTATATGATCTCTGATCTATAATAGGCCCATAATAAATGGCTACTAGCATGAATGGATGGATGTAAGAACAGTAGCTTCAGCTGTCATGGCAGTCTGGTGTTGTAATTGAGCCACTATATACTTTGTGCTAAGTACTAAGGATACAAAGATAGGTCATAACTACTGGGAAGGTACAGACCATTGTGAGAGGACCAGCAAGAAGACAGAATATTTTGATAGTATAGGTGATACTGAAAGTAGGAAGGAATCATCAGAAAGGATTTATAGGGAAGTTGTATCCAGAACATTTAGTCCTGAGTCTTGAAACACAGAATCATGGATAGGAACCAGAGCAAAGGATAGACAAGTCAGGGAGGGAAGACTTAAAGTTTTGACCTGGATTTGAGTCCTGGCTCTGCCTACCATACAACCTTAAAAAAAATTACCTAATTTGAATTGGTTTCAAATGTTGAGGGAATGTTGCCCTCATTTTATCTGGGCTTACATTGCTCTCCTGCTTAGAATGTTCTTCTCCCTTCTTTATTCTAATTTTGTGGTTTTTAAGACTTCATTTTTATTTCATGGCCTTTCCAAAGCTTTTATGTACCATAACTTTCTCCTCCCCCCTCTTTACCCTTTTCCTCTTGAATGCCCTTAGTCTTAGTCTGGGCTGCTATACCAATACCGTAGACTGGGGGGCTTAACCAATGGTTATTTCTCACAGTTCCGGAGGTTGGAAGTGTGAGGTCGGGGTGCCAGCACGGTTGGGTTCTTGATGAAGCGGTCCTCTTCCTGAGATTTACAGACAGTTTTCTTCTTGTCCTGTTCTTATGTGGTACAGAGAGACAGAAAACAAACTTTCTTGTGTCTCTTCTTATAAGGGTATTAATCCCATCATGGGGACTACACCCTCATGACCTCACCCAAACCTAATTACTTCCCAAAGGCTCTAACTCCAGATAGCATCACATTGGGGATTAGGGTTTTAACATAGGAGTTTTGCAAGGTGGTGGGGGGAAAGGGGGCCACAGACACATATAATCGGTAACATCCTTATACTATTCTCTCTAGACTTTTTTCACAGAAATATAGGTTCTTATGTTAGTTCCATTAATATATATCTGTTGATATTATACTGTATATTCTTTGAGGATAACAGCCCTATCTTATTCATCTTTACATCCTGATGCCTAACAAAGTCCTGGTACTGAGTAGGTGTCTGTACATATTAGTTCCCTCATCCCTACTCCAGCATAGTTGATTTATTTGCACTGTTAATTTCCTGGAGGTATCTCTAAACTCATACTCAAAGATGACTGCCTGTTTTAACTATGGAAACCAATTCTGGCCTGGACTAGATCCATTTTTTTAGATATCTAGGGTAATCCTGTTTTAGGAATATCAAGCTGCTTATATTGCTTCCAAACTTTTCTTTTTCTCCTAGATAAGGAAGGCCTTAGAAAAGTGTGACTTGTAATGTCTCTGCTAACTTTCTAGGGAGTTGCTTAATTTTTTTTAATGTTCATTTATTTTTGAGAGAGACAGAGACAGAGTGCAAACAGGGGAGGGGCAGAGTGAGAAGGAGACACAGAATCTGAATCTGTCAGCACAGAGCCCAATGAGGGGCTAAACCCATGAGCCCTGAGACCATGACCAGAGCTGAAGTCCAACGCTGAACCAACTGAGCCACCCAGGTGCCTCTAGAGAGTTATTTTAACTGCACTAAGGTAAAAAAAAAAAAAAAAAAAAAGGCGAGGGTCGCATGGGTGGCTCAGTTGGTTAAGCATCCAACTTTGGCTCAGGTCATGATCTCATGGTTTGTGAGTTTGAGCCCACATCGGGCTGTTCCAACAGCTAGCTCAGAGCCTGGAGCCTGTCTTCAGATTCTATGTCTCCCTCTCTCTGCCCCTCCGATGCATGCTCTCTCTCTCTCTCTCTCAAAAATAAATTAAAAAAATTTTTTTTAAATAAAAAATAAACTGCACTAAGGCATTTGCTGAAAAGGAATAGTATGTTGCAAGTCTGTTTCCCAGTCACACCTAAGCCTAGCAGCAAATGCCCTTCAAATTTATCTTTGTAATAGCAAATGTTCTGTTGATTGTGGGAATGATAACACTAGTGTTATTCAACAGAGCTTTCTGCAATGATAGAAATGTTCTATATTGGCTCTGTCTAGTAGTAGGGTGGGCCACTAGCCACATGTGGCTTTGAGCACTTTAAATGTAGAGAGTTCATCTGAGGAACTGAAATTTTAATTTAATTTTAATTGATTTTAATTTAAAAACCCTAATATAGTTGTGGCCATTGTATTGCCCATGCAGCTGTAAACAAAGTCCAGTGGAGTAATATTTGTTGTGGATTCTGGTGATGAAGAGAGAGTGAAAGAGACAAACATGAAGTTTGAATTCTTCTTCCTAACCATTGAGTCACCAGGTTCTATTAATCTTTCATGAGTTCTCTCTTTCCAGTCTTCTCATTTTCATATCTCTCTGAAAAGTGGCTATCACTCTCATTTCTAGTCAATTCTAGAGATTTTGCAAAGATGTACCTTATTAAAGCACTACTTTAGTCACGTTAATTATATATTATTGGTCTGTTGAAATACCTTCTGTGGCTTCCAGTTCTCTGCTTTCAGAACTCCCTTCAGTCTGCATTCCCAGTGTTAAGGGTTTGCTCCAATGTTCAGTTTGTACTTTCTTGCCTTTGCTATTTCTGTTACTTAGTCACTTTTTTGCCTGTCTGCATACTACTTAGCTTTAAGGCCTAAGCTTAAGCTCCTAATTCAAATCTTTCTTGAACCTTAGTTATCTTTTTAATGTTATCATTATTACCACCCCCTTGGCAGGTGTAATCATGCATTCTATGCCTTCTTTGTGTTGTCATATACTGAAGTCAAAAAAAATTCAATTTTAAATTTATGAGAACATCTGAAAGAGGTCCTAAGAAATAATGAAATCTATGTTTGTAAGCTGTCCTGAAAAGGTTCTTTATTTCAATTATAGCTTTAATTCAGTAATTTAAAAAGAGTGATCCTACTCTTCATAGCTTCTCCCATTCTTTGGTTCTTCTCAACTATTCATAGAAGTTGTAATGGTCCCTAGGGATGGCTGTGGTGTTGAAGGGTTGAAACTTTTATTGTTTGTAATTTGGAGAGTCAATAGCCTTAAAAGCAAGAGTTTGTTTATTCATTCTATGGATATTTATTAAGTACCTGTTAAACAGTAGACATTATTCTAGGAACTGGGGTCAATACCAAACAAATAAGCAAAAGCAGAAATTTTTATCTGCATGGGGCATAAATTCTGGTTGGATATTTTACAGTATCTACCCTTCCTCATACCTACTGGTATGCTTAGATGTAAAACTTAGTCTGTAAGCAAATAATAATCATTCCGTTTAAGACTAAATTATGAAAAATACTTTTTATGTCCTTTAATTTGTGTAGTTAAATTAATGTTATTTATTTAAAGTCTAAGTTGTTTCTTTTGTGTCATTTGAAACAGAGTATCCTGAAGATGTAGCTCCTACTGTTGGATTTTCTAAAATTGACCTTAGACAAGGAAAATTTGAAGTCACCATCTTTGACTTGGGAGGTGGAAAAAGGATTCGGGGAATCTGGAAGAATTACTATGCTGAATCCTATGGGGTAATATTTGTTGTGGATTCCAGTGATGAAGAGAGAATGGAAGAGACAAAAGAGACCATGTCAGAAGTACTAAGACATCCTAGGATATCGGGAAAGCCTATACTGGTGTAAGTAATGTTGGTGTCATTGTAAACACAGGAGCGGTGGCATTAGTCAATAAAAAAAAAATTGTCGGAGTTACAAAATAAGCTAAGCTGAATAAGCTAAAATAGTCACATTCTAGCATAATAAAATGTATCCAATTAATGGGATTGTGTATATAGTGAGGCCTTACTGTGATGTTCTCCATGGGGATTAAGGGTTAAGGCTATATTATGAAGAGTTATACTTAGATCTGCGTGTATAAACTTTTTGTTTTATTTGATAATATACTTTCTATCAAATTTTATATTTTGAAATGACCTATTAATATAATTCTAGAATGTTTTTAAATTTTTATCCCTGTTTTAATAACTTTATGTTTTACCTTTGTCCTATTAAAGAGTATTCTTGTTTGGAAGTTATTTAAAAAGTTTTATTCTTCCAATGCCACATTGATTTCTAAATTTTTATTTCTGTATTTCCAAATTGAATATGTGATCTGTGTTGTTATCAACTCAGTCCTATGCTTATCTCACTTTGTCTGGCTGCCTAAACACTCTTTAAAAAGTGACCAAGGACTTTTACACCATCTGCCCTCATAGCCTTCCTCATAGTAAACACCAGATGGTGCTGTAACTATAAGACATAGTATAAAGTGAAAGTTCCTTAAATTGCTCTTGAAATCAGACTGAGCTGAATGTGTTCCCTTGCCTTCTTGTCCCTTTTTTTTCATGCTTGTTTCATTACTGAGGATTAAAAAAAACCCAACCTGATTACCACATGGTTACGTGAGAAATTGTAAGCAGTTTCTCAGTGGTTCTAAATAGTAAGCGAACATTTTTTAATGAGGCAGTTTGGAAGCTCTGATTACACAAATAAGACTTTATGGCATTATTTATTAGTACAGGTTTTATGGCTTAATTTTTATATATTTAACCAATTAGAGAAGTTATTTAATTTGTGTAATTTCTCACCTTTATTGAATCTGAAGGAAAGCTTAATAGACACATATCGAAGATAGGCTAAATTAGTCTCTAATGTTTCAGCAGAGAATCAGTGTCTTCTAAAGTAAAAAGTATTAATGACTGAGAAGACTAATACTCATGTGTAAAATAATTGTGTGTGCCGGTTTTAACCTAATAGTCATTTACTGAATTCTTTCATTTATTCATTCATGCATGTATTAATGAAGCAAGTGTTTATTGAGCATCCACTATGTGCTAGTCCTTGTTCTGGTGATGGGGATACCGTTGGGAACAGAAATAATATAAATCCATGTATGACCTCAGAAGCCTACATTCTAGGGCTGGAGACACACAGTGAATGTAATAAATAAGTTATATCAGACATTAGGTGATAAGTATATTGAAAAACAGCAGGTAAAGATCTGGAATCCTGTGGTGATGGTATGGCAGGGGTATGCTGCTCTTATAATCAGGGTAATCATAGTAGGTCTTACTGAGAAGATGGCACTGGAGGGGACAGAGGCAGTCAGGTAGATAGATATGGAAAAGCCCCGAGGTGGGAGCATGCAGTTCGTAAGTGACTACAGATATCACTGAGGAATCAAATAATGGTCCGCAGGAAACCTGCTTCCAAGCCCTTCACCTCTCTCACCTAGTAGATTATCGGAATAGAGGGGGAAAAATCCCGGAAAACCTCCAGTAGGGGATTGCTTCACCATTATAATTTTGTGGTCAGTGAGATCTCACAAAGACATGAGAATTCATTATGGATACTATAATATGCTTGTGAAATATAGAATGATTTGTCATTTGACCAGTTTTCTGGGGAATTTTATAACGGAAGGGTTTTTTTATTAATATAGGTAAACTGCTTTTTGAAATAAGTGTACTTAAAGAGTATACAAAATATACAAAAAAGTATAAATTTTTAATAAATTTAAAACATGTAGGGAAGAGTGAGTTACAAAACATTGATCAAGAGGTGCATGGGTGGCTCAGTCAGTTAAGCATCCAATTCTTGATCTCGGCTCAGGTCATGATCTTAGGGTTCATGAGTTCAAGCCCCACATCAGGCTCTGCACTGACAGAGCTTGGGATTCTGTCTCTCACTCTGCCCTCAAAATAAATAAATAAATTTTTAAAAAGTTGATCGACCGTACAGAGCCAACTACTACTAACATTTTGATGAATTTCCTATGCATAGTTTTGCAAAATTTGTAATGTGTACATTTGCATATAATATATAAAATTTTTTATCTCACCTTTCTACATTTTTATGCATTTTTTAAAGTTTATTTATTTTGTGAGAGACATAGAGCACATGAGCAGGGGAGGGGCAGAGAGAGAGGGAGAGAGGATTCTAAGCAGACTCTGTGTTGTCAGTGTGAAGCCCCATGTGAGGCTCGATTTCATGAAATGTGAGATTATAACCTGAGCCAAAATCAAGAGNTTTATTTTATATATATATAAATATATATATATATGTTTTTATATGTATTTATATATATAAATATAAATTTACTTATTGTTTTTAAGTAAGCTCTCATGACCTTGAGATCAAGAGTCACATGCTCTTCTGACTGAGCCAGCCAGGAGTCCCTGTATCTCACCTTTTTTGTTTTAAAAAATTTTTTTTAATGTTTTATTTATTTCTAGGAGAGAGAGAGAGAGAGACAGTGTGAGCAGGGGAGGGTCAGAGAGAGAGGGAGTCACAGACTCCGAAACAGGCTCCAGGCTCTGAGCTGGCAGTCAGCACAGAGCCCGACGCGGGGCTCGAACCCACGAACCGCGAGATCACGACCCAAGTGAAAGTCGGACGCTTAACCGACTAAGCCACCCAGGTGCCCCTGTATCTCACCTTTTTTTAATGTTTCTAAATCCCTTTTAAGTATCTACCCCAAACCTGTGTTTGGAAATTCTCCTGTTTACCTTTTTCTCTCTGACCTAGAAGTAATTTCTCTTATTGATATTACTGTATTAATATCATTTGAGTCTCTACTTCTACTTCTATTCCCCTTGATGTGCATCCTTCATCCCCTCTATATTCTTCCCTTGTACTACTGACAGGTCTCCTGACCAGTCTCTCTGTTGTCTCTCCCGTCCTCCAGACTCTCCTCTGCATTGCTAGCAGGAGGCTTTTTCTTTATTTCATCTTTTTCAACTTTACAAAATTTGATATTTTACCAAAAAATTTGATGTTTTACAAAACCAGTATGTGCTTTAACAAGTGAAACAATGAAGGAGTATATAGAGAATGTGAGAGCTCTTTTTAACATACACATGTAATCATTTTACAGCTCCTCTGCTTAAAGGTCCTTCAGGTTGCCTTTGCAGGTAATTCTGTGTAGCTGATACAAGCCTAGCATGTAATAGGTGTGACATTGAATAGTCCAGTAGGTAATAAGTGGGAAGAGCTTCTGGCAGAACCCTGCTAAGCTCAGTGCTAGGAGCTCTGGTGGGTTGTGGAGAGGTAGGGGGAGAGCACCTAAATTAGGAGACAGGCTACAGTGCCCTTTGTTGCACTTAGCTGCTTCCTTCCAGTCTACAAACATCTGGACCTATCAGGAGCAAAACTCAGTGACAACATCTCATCTCATCTTCTGTTCCTCCCTTGACTGAACCTAGACTAGCTGATTTAGGACCTACAAAGCCTCTCAGAACTAACTTCAACATCTAGATAAGTTCTCTTCCCACCATCCAATGATGAGCAAATAGAACAATATCAGACCTCTGAGAAAATTCAGCCATTCAATAGAAGGAAATAAACCTGAAAAATTAGAATACCGTCTGTTGTCACAAAACTGCAAATTGGTGGCAGCAGGATTCATTTGTGCTGTAGGAGCAAAGTTAGATGACCACAGTAGCAGGTCCCGGACAATCTCTGGCTCTGTCCAACTTGCTTTTGCACACCAGCCTGACAGCATGTGTCACTGCAAATGAAGCCGCAGCCAAATTTCACTTCATGTCACCGCCTTGAGCGTTCTCTTAAAAGGTCTGAATCATAGAACATCATTAGGCTTCTGTGTTTTATTAGCTCAGAAGTCCTATTTTATATTTCTATAGTGTTTACTACTTAATGAGCATAATATTTTGATTAAAATCTCTGAAATCATGGTGAAAAGTTGAACAACCATGGGTTTAGAGAGAAGATAGAGAGTCTGGAACCTGGATTCTAAGAGCTGGTGTGCATTTGTTTATGAGTCTGCAAATCACTTCACTTCTTTGGACTTAGTGGTTAAACACCTTTTCTATATTAAAAGCAGATTTAAGATATTGTAATTCTGCTTTGTATTTAGCTGTATATAATCATATGAACCATTTCAGTAAAAAAGTAAAAGTGATTGAAGAGATTAAAAATAGACACTATTTGGGGTGTCTGGGTGGCTTAGTCGGTTAAGCACCTGACTTCAGCTCAGGTCATGGTCTGGTGGCCTGTGGGTTCAAGCCCCACATCGGGTTCTGTGCTGACAGCTCAGAACCTGGAGCATGTTTCAGATTCTGTACCTCCCTCTTTCTCTGCCCTTCCCCTGCTCATGCTTTGTCTCTCTCTGTCTCAAAAATAAATTAAAAAAAAATTAAGAAGAAAACAAATGCTGTTCAAACTTTCTACTCTGTAATCATGTTAACCTATTTATTTACTTAGAAAGTGTTCCTTTTACTCTCATAGCTATAATAGAGTTTAACCTATACTCTAATGAGCTAAAGTATGAATTATATTATCTACCCTCATGTACCCCTCTATACTCTTGCTTTAACAGTTTATAACTTAATTTTTAAAAAACTAAAATTAGATACTCTGAACAGATGAAGACCTTTTCAATAGAAAAAAGTAAATAACTCTTGTAGGTGTATGAATAGCACTGGAATCAACATAATCTCCAATTTCTTCTTTAGTTGAAAGATAATTGACATATAAATTAGTTTCAGGTGTACAACATAGTGATTCAACAATTATATATACATTACAAAATGCTCACCATGTTAAGTGTAGTTACCATCTGTCATACACTTACTATAACATTATTAACTGTATTCCAATGCTGTACTTTTCCTCCCCATGACTTATTTATTTTACAGCTGAGTTTTAACCTCTTAATCTCTTTCACCTATTTTACCTGTCCCCCATCCCCTTCCAGCAGTAATCCCAAAATTTAAGATCAACACCCACTAGAAATTTTTTGTTAATAATACAAAGCAGTATTTGTTGATTACTTGTGGAAAGAACTGAGCTGAAGCTTTCCTTTTTTATGGTTGAATCTCTTAATACTTAAAACTGGAATAACACTGGAGATCCAAAGCTAAACTTTTCTCCCAGGATAATAACAATTCTACTAGCACACTTGAACTCTTGGAAAGATACCACTTTCTCATTACATACAGTCAGCTTTTCTGTGGAGTTATATGACCTAACTTAACTTTTGGCTAAACCTTGTGAATTAGATGCTGTGCAACAGAAGTGCTAAATATAGAGGCATTTCACTCAGGGAAGAAAACATAATATCTCTGATATGATCTTACTAGGTGTTATGAACATTTCAATAAAAAAGAATTTTTTGACCCAGGGGTCTTTGCACCAACGATGGCCTCCCTCTGAAATCAAATAAATGATTCTGAGTGCATGGACATTTTTTCTTGGGAGCAGATCCTAGCTTTCATCAAATTCCTAAAGGATTTCATGACCAAAAAAGTTAAAAACCATGACAGTGAGTTTCCATATTAGGAGGAAAAATAACCAGGGTTTTATTATTACTTTTCCAGTAGAAGGTTTTTGTCTCCAACCTTTCTATGCCAGCTTGAGTCACTTTTTTTTCTAGACAGTATTATAGGGAAACATTAGTTTGCAAATTTCTTTGAGTCATAGTCTTTATTATAAGTGCTTATAAATTAACTTAGGTTATGGGTTATTTAATACTGTCATTAGAATTTGAGTAAAATGCACTTTTATGACATTAGACCTTTACATAATAAAGGTTTAATAATAATAAGCCCATAATAAATGGGCTACCTATGTCTCTTAATTCCTTGAGCCTTAGATATAGTGGTGAGTCCTTTAATCTTCTATTTTTACCATCTGAAAACCTACCCACTGTATGTATAGGGCCCCTTGGCTTGGGATTTCTCCTTTTTCAATGGAAACTTACCAAGCTGTTATCTTCATCAACCTTATTTAACTGTTGACTCACCCAGATACTTCCTTACCAGAATCTTCCTTTTGTCACTAATGGCATCCAGCTTCACTCATAGCAGTTTTAGTTTATAGTAAAGTTTCTCAGCTGGTTGACTTCCTAGATAATTTATGCAAAAGGAGCCTTCAGAAGGTCCCATCCTTGCCCTCCCCTCTGGAACACACTTTATTTAAAAACAATATAACAAAGAGAAACGTGTTGGCAGTGTTGTTAGCAATATGTTTCCTGGGGACCACCTGCATCAGTACCAGCACAGACCTTTAAAATTTTTGAAGGTGGGACCAAGAAATGCTTCTGGGATTTTTTTTTTCACTTGTTCTCCAGATCATTCTGATACACAGCAAAAGTTGAGTCTACTGGTGTAGGGGAAGGCGTGGGCTTTGAAGTCTGACATGTCTAGGGTAGGTTACTTGCTCTTTCTGAGTTTCCGCGTCTACACTTGTAAATAAGGATTTTAGGAAGTGTGTTGTCATGAGAATTTCAAATGATATATTTAAAGCAGCTAGGGCAGTGCTTTACTAGTGCTTTGTAAATGTGATTGATGATGAATATGAATAGTTATTGTTGATGATATGCTGTGTCTGGATGGAGATGAATTAGGAGAGCTTTTAAAGTGTCTCATCATATGAATTCAGGCTACATGAAGCTTTTGATTACAGAAAATGACAAGTTTAGTAGGTGAGAATATGAGCCTAAGTGCTCATAGTAATTTTACCAGATTTTCTAATATTGTGCCTTCAATGCTTAGTAATTTTTTACTTTAAGGTAATAATTTTAAGGGAAGAAATACTTTTAGTGCCCAGTAAGTGTGTGAATAAAATATACAAAATATTCAGCAACCAATTAAGTATCCAGTTTTTTTTGTTGCTTTGGTTAGGGTGATTCTTTTTTTTAAGATTTTATTTTTGTTTCTTTATTTTTGAGAAGGCACACATGTGCACATGGGCTGGGGAGAGAGGCAGAGGAGGGGAGAGAGAGAGAGAAAGAGAGAGAGAGATTCCCAAACAGGTTCTGTGCTGTCAGTGCAGAACCCGACACAGGGCTTGATCTCACAAACTGAGAGCATGACCTGAGCCGAAATCAAGAGTTGGATGCTTAACTGACTGAGCTACCCAAGGCGCCCTTCTCTACACCAAACATGGGGGTTCAACTCACAACCCCAAGATCAAGAGTCACACTCCAGTGCATCACTGACTGAGCCAGCCAGACTTCTCAAGGTGATTCTAATTGGTTTAAAAATGTAACCATGAAAACTATATGTGATACATGTGATATATTGTTTTGCCATGAATCCTTCTGTGCTTAAGTCTTGCTTTAAAAGCACTATGTGCAGATATAAATACTAATAGAAAATTACTGTTTTACTAATCCTTTGGGATACAATTATGCTAGTGAATATTAAATAATACTTAATGTTCTCAGTTTCCATGATAAACAATTTAGGAACAATTATAAACCAGTATCAGTAAGGTAATAGATAAAAGGATATAGTGCAACTTGAGAAGGGACAGAAGAAATTTATCACCACCTGATTAGGTAGAGAGTTTATCATTGGTTCTAAATTTATCTTTTTTATAAAGTTCTTTAAACATTTGGAGCTGACATAGATGAAACATCTTTTTTTTCCAGTAATACTTGACAATTGACACAGCAGAAAGGTCTTCAATTTCTTTAGATTTTAAATTTAAAATTTATTGTATAGTGTTAGGAAGTAATGTATATGTATATTCCTGTTCTCCCTCAATTCCACTGTGCTTTCAATTAATAATTTTGCCTCATAGTTCTTTAAAGAAGTAGAAACTGTTATGTAAGAATTCTTTCATTTAGCAAATTTGCTCAACTATCTGCCTTTATTCCTAAATATTGCCTTCTCTCGAGTCTATAATATGGAAAAAGTGCTTCTGCTCCCATCCAAGGCCAGCTGCTCCATTTGTGCTACAGATCCCAACCCTGTCTACTTTTGCATATAATCCCTTCCCTTTCTTGTGTCAAGAGTTTGCCAGTATGGATCGTTCCCATTAGCAGGATGTGCTCTTGGATTTCTTAACTTTAAGTATACGGAGTCTTTTGACCCTGCATTTTTCTCAAGCCGTTAATTCCTTTTCACACTCCTCTATTCACATGGCTGGAAAGAGTACTTTGTGGTGGCTGCTATACTTCATTACGCTTTCTTTCTTCAACATACTCCACTTATGCTTCTATCTCTACAGTTCCTTGAAATGGCTCATGTTGCAGTCAACGTATTGTCTTCACATTGCCAAATCCATTGTCAGTTTGCTGTTCTTATTTTACCTCAGGTTGACTCTTTCCTCAACTTTCTCCTTTTTACACTTTACATTGCAGCACACTTTTTTGGTGTTCCTTCTACTTCATTAATTGTTTCTTCTCAATCCCCTTTATTAACTCTTCCGCTTTAGGTGGAAATTTTGAAAACCACAGGCTCTTTTTAGGGTATCTAGTTTTTCACACCTACAAACCTTTCAGGTAACTTCGTTCTAAAATTACCTACCTCTGGGGTGCTTGATTGGCTCACCTGGTTGAGCCTCTGACTCTTGATTTAGGTTCAGGTCATGATCCCAGGGTCATGGTATCGAACCCTGTGTCAGGCTCTGCACTGCACATAGAGTCTGCTTGAGATCCGTTCACTAGCCCCTCTCTCTCCCCCTTCCCCTCTACCTCTCCCTTACTCTCTCTAAAAAATAAAACAATAAAAAATAAATAAATAAAATCATCTGACCTTAAATGCTGTTTATTTGCCTAGATGTCCCAAATCTGTACTTCTAGCCCTACCTCTTCCAAGAGCTCCTACTGATATAGCTAATATCTTAGAAACCTCCACTTGCACATTTTATAGTAATCTCAGGTAATCTTGGTCAAAATAGAATTATAGATTTCCTTTTTACTCCCAATTCTGAAATCCTCATCTTTGTCTTTTCCCTGATGATACCATCATCCAATCAGTATTTTGTAGATTCTAGCTATTAAATCTATCACAAGTTAGTCTATTTTTTTTTTCATCACCACTTAATATAGTATATAGTAGCTAAGAACTGGCTTTGGAATCAGATAGCCTGGGTTCAAATTCTGATTCTCTCAATTTCTGTGACCTGGAAGGTTACTTAAGCAACTGTACCTCAGTGTTTTGTGGGGAAAATTGTAAAAATTATTAGGACAATGCTGACACATAACACATACTTTATTCATCTCAAGTGTTAGTACCACTACCCCCACCACCACCTCCACTCCCATCCTAGGCCAAGCTTCCACCATCTCTTTTTTTAAAACATCTATTTATTTTTGAGAGACAGAGACAGAACATGAGCAGGGGAGGGACAGAGAGAGAGGGAGACACAGAATCTGAAGCAGGCTCCAGGCTCTGAGCTGTCAGCACAGAGCCTGCTGCAGGGTTTGAACTCACAAGCCCTGAGATCATGACCTGAGCTGAAGCTGGACGCTTTACCGACTGAGCCACCTAGGTGCTCCAACTTCTACCATCTCTTACTGGGATTGCTGCGTTAGCCTTCTGGTGGTTTTCTATACCTGCATGCTTGTCCTCCACTCATCTGCCTCGAATCCATTCTAACCCACATACAGCAGACAAAATGATTTTTCTCAAATATAAATTATAGAACATTATTTTCAGGCTAGAGACAGTCTGAGGGCTTTGCATTTATTACACTTGCTGCACACTTCCAACTTACATGGCCAACAAAGCCTTAAATCTAGCGCCTGCAGACCTTTCTTTATCCCTTACCTCATTACTCTTTCTTACTATGATACAGCTGTACTGCTGATTTTTTCTTTAAGCAGAGTAATATCATCCTCTTTGTACTATGCCTGGGATATACCCTTCCTTGTCCTCATCATTTAAATCTTCACTTAATATTCCCTTGCAGAGAGGCCTTCACCGACCACCAACCAAAAGAAGCCATGCCAACAGTCAGTTTCTCAATGTTAAGTTTCTGCCAAGAACTTAACAGTATCTAATATTTGTATTTGTTACTTGCTTTCTCCATTAAAATGTGAATTCCAAAACTGTGTCCCTGTGTGAGTTCAGACTATATCCCTAGCCTCTAGAGCAGTGCTCTTAGCTTCACCATAAAGTGATAGAGAAACTTTCGAGAATGCAAATGCTTTTGTTTTTTACTTTCTTTGCCAACCTTCCTAATCTGTAATACAGTGTCCTGAATGGACCCAAGTTCAGGAAAACAGTGTCTTACTTTCTTAGGCCTTAAGCTAGATTCAGCTCTCAGTTACCAACCAGATTCTTCCTTTAATACGTAGCTGGATTTTTCCATGATTTGTTGACCACTACGGAGTTAACTTACCCATCTGAGCATAAAAGATTTGACACAGTTTCTGGTTTGATTTTGCTTTAACACCGCATTCTTTGAAGTCTTGTTTGTTTTTATTTTTTAATTTTTTTTTGTAATCTTTATTTATTTTTGAAAGACAGACTGCAAGTTGGGGAGGAACAGAGAGAGAGGGAGACACAGAATCCGAAGCAGGCTCCAGGCTCTGAGCCCAAAGCCTGAAACGAGACTCAAACTCACGAACGGAGAGATCATGCCCTGAGCCACCCAGGCGCCCCTTTGAGGTCTTGTTTCATACAGTTATTAACCACTGAAATGCTCTCAAATGAGCCAGAAGGATTGGTTAGGCAGTTGTCACTTACTGACATTCATCTTGTTAAGGCATTAAAAGTTACAAAAATATATTATAGAGCTTGATCCCTGAACAGAAACGGAAGATCATTGATCTCATTTTCAGTAGTTAACTTGTGAGTTTAAAGTTAACTAGCTATACTGTTTTTGGTTTAATAAATGACTTGTTTTGTCCCTGACTGCAGAAGTTTCTGTTCTTCTAGCAGATAAGGGCTACAGATACGATGAAGGTATGTGAATGGATCTGTAAAATGAAGAAAGACGCTGAAATACGGGAGATCCTTCATTCTAAAACTTGAAAAAATGGCTGAAATAGTTTCTTTATTTTGAGCCACAGCATGGACAACACCAACAGCACAATACCTTACAAGGATTTCTTTTTTTGTATTTTACAGCCAATCCAAATTTCTCTTTAGTAGTGGTAACATATTCTTTTGTACCATTCACTATCATTTCAATATTGTTGATGCTTTCTCCTTGTTCCTCTACTAAAAGAGATATCTGAATGAAAAGGTCCCTTAAATCCTTTATTTGGTTCTCCAGGTTAACAAGTTCCTTGTGTCTTTGTTCTATCTCTGAGAGCTGTGCTTTAGTGATAGTGATTTCTGTAAGTAAGCTTTCATTAAAAACTTCCCATTTGCCTTGATAAAGCATATCATTTACTTCTTCTTCAGGCACTTCTTTTCCAGCAACTTCAAGCTGACGGAAAATAAATGTCTTGCACTTCTCTTGCTTTGCTGCTAATGTGTCATTGTATGTAAACATTGTTTGCTGAAATTGGCGGAACATAGCAGCATGCTGAGATTTAAGTATCCTTGTCACCACTGATGATGGACCATTTTCAGCCTCTGACTTTTTAACTTGTTTTACTAAATCATCCAAACCTCTGTTAATGTGTTCTGCTTGTATTTTTATCTCCTTTGTAATGCTAGACTCTCTCTTAAGTAGACTAAACCTTCTCATTGAAGCCACCAGACTTCTCTGTTGCTGCCCAAATTTTTGAACATCATCTGTCAAATTGTTAATACTCTCCTGTAGCTTTTGGATCTCATGTAAATGTCTCTCAGCTACCGGCTCTCTTTCATAAATAACAGCTTGCTGCAAAAACACCCCTTGTTCTTCTGCTTCTGTAGCCACCACATGCCTGTCTCTAGAGAGTTCGATTTCCTTTGTTCGTTGCTTTAGTTCTTGAAGTCGGTCTTTCATCTTCCGTTTCCTTTTAAGAAGCAAAAATGATTGTGTTGAACAAAGAAAAGTTTGGCATTTTCTCTCAGTAGCAATTGGCTTCACATAGCTAATGTTTGTCTCTCAGGAAAAATCCTCCTAGTTTTCTGAAAAGAGTTTGAAAAATTAGAAAAATCAATAAGCATTTCCTCATAAAGATAACTGAATAGGAAAAGTAACGTAAAATAATTTATAAGATACTGCATATCCTATGGGCCTACTGTGAGTCCTGTTCAGTTGGGTGAAATAGCTGAGAAAGCAGTGATAAAGATACAATTACCCCAAAATAAGTAGTTCTGTCTCATGATACTGCCACTTAATAGATTTTTGTGCATCTGGAGGATATATCTTAAAATGGAAGATTTGACCATATCTTCAACTTTTAGGAGTAAAAGTGTACTTTGAAAATGTCCTTATTACTAAAGATACTGTTCCCACTTAATTTGGTCTCTATAATTTACTAGATATGCATTACAGTGACAGGGCAGATTCCATAGGAAAGATGGAAGCAATATAGATACTGTTGGATTTACTTTATAATTTCCGATTGATTGTTAATCACACTTCTAGATTGATTAACACATTTAACATAGCATTGTTTTTTTATCCATTGTATACTATGAAAGCATATTCTTGGTTTCATTATGTTGATTTCTTCTTATTCTTAGCATTCCTTTGCAAAGATATCCAGACTTAGAACAAAATTTCTGTCAATTCATGTTAAGTGTTATTGTTTCAGAAATGAGAATATATAAAATCTTATTTTGGAGTGCTGATAGTATTGACATATCCTGTGGTAATCCACAGGATTAAATTTGGTGTATTTAATTTATATATATATGTACATATGTATATGCATACACACACGTATGCATATATAATTTATATATATTTATATATTTATAAATAAAGTATACTGAATAAAATATATATAAATACTAAAATAATAATTCAAAGGGATACATGCTCTTCTATGCTTATAACAGTATTATTTACTTCCAAATTACGGAAGTGTGTGTGTGTGTGTGTGTGTGTGTGTTATCTAACTAGAATTTAAATAAAAGCCTAAATATATTTAAAAAGACAATCTATGTTAATAAAATGCTTTATTTTCATAGAACATCTTGGCTTTAGAAGGGCATTTAATAATGCTTTTCATGATATTTTTGCAGATAAGAAGCTGTTGGGGGAGTTACAAATAGTTCATTGAACCACACATAATATCAGTATAAGCCAGAAAAAAAAAATCAGCCAGTATTGCTAATGTTATGCTGTTATGCTATGGGACATAAGTGGTTGATACTGTTTATGCAAATATTTCATCAATGATTTGGGTGTTGTCACAGAAGGCATACTTACCAATTATGTTGATGACACAGAATTTGGAGAGATCTTCAAGTACAGTGTTGGGATTCAAAGATTAAAATAGCATAGAACACTATACTAAAAGTTAAAAAAAAATGTTTAACCAGAACAGATGCAAAATATTGCAACTAATTGTTTAGAAAGTACATTTATATCTATAAAATGGAAGATCCTATGTTCATAGCAGTGCTGATGAAAATAACTGGAAGTTTTAGTTGATTATGAGCTTTATATCAGAATAATTATGCTTTTATGAATAATATTGTCATGTCTAGATTGACTAAGATATTTGTTCCACTGACTTTATGCTAGTCAAAGCAAATGAGAGAAGTACTGTGTTAAGTTCTGATGTTTGTAGATAAAAATTCAAAAATTGGGTATTTCCAAACTATCATGGAAAGGATGAGATTGGGTGACAATCTCAGGGAGACAAGACAGGGAGAATTATTGAAAAGAATGGAAATACTTGTCCTATGACAGAGTTGTAGGGAGTATCTGCATATGTTTTCTGAAATGCCTAAGTCTGAATATATAAGAGGGTTCAGACTTTCTTGGCATTAGTCCAAGAGACCTGGGTGGAAATTACATGAACAGAGGTTTGATTTAGTGTAAAGAAGACTTTTCAAATAAGTGGGGTTGTCCCAAGATGGAGTGAACTGCTTCATGAGTTAATAAGCTTGCTGTCACTGGAGACGTTCAAGATTCTTGATTGATGACCCAATTGATGTGGAAATGAGGCCTGTATTGCACAAAAAGTTAAACCATTTCCAAATAATATTCCTTTGGTTTTAAAGGACGGACATTTTTTCAAATAATTGTTGAGGCTTACTATATGCAAAGTTTTAAATACGGTAGTATTTATTTAATAGTACCTGTCCTGGAATAATTTATTCTCTGACAGGAGATGGGCAATATACAATTAAACAGATAAATGAGACAATTTTAGATCTTGATAGATCAATTAAACAAATCTTCTCTAAGGTGGTATTCGAGCCATGAGAACTGTTGAGAAGATGAAGAGCCATGGGAATCTACTCAGGCTGTAGGAAATGGAGCGCCAAGGCAATGGGATTCCAGAAAGAAACCTCATGAGTTAACTAATCAATTGTCACATTTTTCTTATGGGAAGATTGAGAATCAAAAAAGTTAAATGTCTTACCCAGAGTTTGCTAATAGTAGTAATGGGTTAAATAATGCAAGATTTCCTGGCTTCTAGACCACTGCTTTTTCCAGTGTGAGATGTATAATATAAATTTCCCAGAATATATATATTACATAAAGCTGGGATCATCTATATGCTCTTTTGTATTCAGTATTTTATTAAATGTGTGATAATTATGCTGGTGCAGATATTTAGAAGCACTCAGAAACATTGGGAATTTATTGTAGAAACTTTTTCTCATGTGGCAACTTTGTGAAAGCAGAATTACCACCCATAATTTGCTATGTATTTCTGATAAAGACTAACCTCTTTTTGTGGTGTAGAGGGAGGTTGATGATAAAGTCAGTTACTTAATGACTTCTCTTGAATAGCTCCCTACTGTTCTTTGTTTGGTTTAGTGTTATTACTTCCTTATCTATATGCTTTCTCTGGTATTACCTTATTAATGCTGACAATAAACTCCTCCCCTTAGTGTTTAAGATGTCAAGTCATTTTTGGTATAGCTGTAGACTTTTTCTTTTTTAATTGACTTTTTAAATATGATTTTTCCCCTCAAATTAGCACATACAGACAATTTAGGAAGTCAAATCACTTCAATACATGTAAAGATATACAGCTGACCCTTGCCTGCCCCACCACACTTGATTTCCACTTTCCCATTCTCGAAGGCAGTTATTTCTAGCTCCTTAGCTGTATGTTACTTTTAAACTCTCTATTTCTAGGTCATTTACTTCCATAGGCATTTCTGCTTTTTCAGTTTTAAATATTATATTGTATCTCTGCTATGAAAGATATAGTTTAACCACATTATACCCCCAGCCTTCCCTCAATTTTTCCCTCTCAATATAGTTATATCACAATTTTTGGTTAGTATTCTGTGTTTACATTATTATGACTACCCAAATATTACATATACCAGAGTCACATAAGGTACTATGGCTGTATTTCCTTTCTCAGATAATTTTTTCATTGTTCTAGGCCTTCTAGGATAAGTGTAGGAAATGTGTGTTTTCACTTTAAGAAAGCTTTTTGTTGAAGTATTTGCACATATACAGAAAATGCCCCAAATAAAAATGTTTAGTTTGATGATTTTTCATAAAGTGAACACGTCCATATAACCATCGCACAGATCAAGAACCCTGTGACTTTATTGCACTAAATACCGTAAAATACCTAGGAGTAAACCTAACCAAAGATATAAAAGATCTGTATGCTGAGAACTATAGAAAACTTATGAAGGTAATTCAAGAAGACACACAAAAAAAGGAAAACATTCATGCTCATGGATGAGAGGAATAAATATTGTTAAAATGTCATTACTACCCAAAGTAATCTATACATTCAATGCAATCCCAATCAAAATTACACTATCATTCTTCTCAAAGCTAGAAAAAACAATCCTAAAATTTGTATGGAACCACAAAAGACCCTGAATAGCCAAAGTAATATTGAAGAAGAAAACCAAAATATGAGGCATCACCACCCCAGACTTTAGCCTCTACTATAAAGCTGTGATCATCAAGAGAGTATAGTATTGGCACAAAAACAGACATAAACCAATGACATAGAATAGAGAACCCAGAATTGGACCCACAAACATATGGCCAATTAATCTTTGATAAAGCTGCAAAGAGTATCCAATGGAAAAAAGACAGCCTCTTTAACATATGGTGCTGGGAGAACTGGACAGCAACATGCAGAAGAATGAAACTAGATGACTTTCTTACACCATACACAAAAATGAACTCAAAATGAATGTGAGACAGGGAACCATCAAAACCCTAGAGGAGAAAGCAGGAAACAACCTCCTTGACCTCAGCCACAGTAATTTCTTACTCGACACATCTCCAAAGGCAAGGGAATCAAGAGCAAAAATGAACTATTGAGATTTCATCCAGATAAAAGGCTTCTGAACAGCAAAAGAAACAGTCAGCAAAACTAATAGGCAACCGACAGAATGGGAAAAGATAGTTGCAAATAACATATCAGATAAAAGGCTAGTATCCAAAATCTATAAGGAACTCACCAAACTCCACACCTGAAGAGCAAATAATCCAGTGAAGAAATGGACAGAAGATGAATAGACACTTCTCCAAAGAGGACATCCGATGGCCAACAGACACATGAAACGATGCTCAACATCACTCATCATCAGGGAAATACAAGTCAAAACCACACTGAGATACCACCTCACGCCAGTCAGAGTGGCTAAAATGAACAAATCAGGAGATTATAGAAGCTGGCGAGGATGTGGAGAAACAGGCTCCCTCCTACACTGTTGGTGAGAATGTAAACCCCTCTGGTACAGCCCCTCTGGAAAACAGTGTGGAGGTTCCTCAAAAAATTAACAGTAGAACTCCCCTATGGCCCAGCAATAGCACTGCTAGGAATTTACCCGAGGGATACAGGAGTGCTGATGCATAGGGGCACTTGTATCCCAATGTTCATAGCAGCACTTTCAACAATAGCCAAATCATGGAAAGAGCTTATATGTCCACAACTGACGAATGGATCAAGATGTGGTTTATCTATACAGTGGAATATTACATGGCAATGAGAAAGAATGAAATCCGGCCATTTGTAACAATGTGGATGGAACTCAGGGTTGTTATGCTAAGTGAAATAAATCAGGCAGAGAAGGACAGATACCATATGTTTTCACTCATATGTGGAACAGGAGAAACTTAACTGAGGACCATAGGGGAGGGGAAGGGGAAAACATAGTTAAAGAGAGGGAGGGTGGCAAACTATAAGAGACTCTTAAATACTGAGAACAAACTGAGGACTGATGGGGATGGGGGAGAGGGGAAGGGGGGTGATGGGCATGGAGGAGGACACTTGTTGGGATGAACACTAGGTGTTATATGGAACCTAACTTGACAATAAACTATTAAAAAAAAGAACCCTGTAACTTTTATATTTCTCTTGAAAATACTAATTACCTCAGGTTTTCAGTGGCTTAATTTTGTGTATTGCCTTACTACTTCATTCAAAACTCACCACTTGAACTGAAACTATCCTCTTAATATATTCAAATATATTTTCTTTTATTTCATTTTGTTATTCCATCTTCTGAGGCTTCTTTCTTAAAATCCTCTAGTATGACCTGATTTACCACACAGCTGCTATGTTTGGATATTTTTCTCGTTTCTTGTGTATTATCTCCCCCGATTCCTAGTTCTTCATCTCTATTCTTGGTTTATTCCCATGATTTGGGGGCATACCATAGTTTCCTTTTAAAACATAAATGTGATTATCATTTATATTTCTATCCTTAATACCCGAATGATAGATTTTTCTGCAGATATAATTCTTACTTGGAAATTATATTCCCATAGAATTTTGAAAACCTTGCTGCATTTTTATCTAAAATTCTTTGTTGCCCTTAAGAAATCTGCTGTAGACTGGGGGCGCCTGGGTGGCTNAAAAAAAAAATCTGCTGTAGAATTCCTGGCAGTTTAAATAGGATCTTTTTTTACCCCTTCCTTCCATGAATGTCCTGGCCTTTTTCTTTTTATTCTCAGTGTTCTGAAATTTCACACTAACATGACTTGGGGTACATCTTTTTGCATTTATTTGCTGTAAGTTAAGTGACTTTTCAATCTAGAAATTGATGTATTTAGGATTTTGGGGGGGGGTAAGGAGGGTCCTAATTTTTTAAAAAAGCTTTATCTTTTCTATTTTCTTTAAAATTCCCCTTATTTGAATGCTAACTTTCTTAGTGTCTGAAACGTAAAGTGACTTGCTGGAGGCCATATAACTAAAAATTGGCAGAGCCTCATTCACATACAGGCCTACCTGATTGCAGATCTGTTCGTTTTCCGCATTCTATAGTGACTAGCAATGGGTTGTCCTAGTGAAATACACCCTAAATGAAGTTGATCTGTATCAAACTTTTATTATAACCTTTAGTATAATTATACCAAATTAAGCACTTTACAGTTTAGGAGAGGAAAAAGATTTAATTCTATCTCATAGACTTATGTTATAGATAGTCTCCAAGAAACTTTGAAACCTATCCTTCGTAGCATGTAGAATAGGGATTCTTATATTTTATTTTAGCTCATGGTCATAAGCCGAGACAAGATAGATTAGGAAGTGAGCAATACTTCATTTCTATATATGTACACAGATTTCTGTTTTCTACTAACCTGTTACTATGAATTCTTACAGGTACAATACATATACTATGCTGTATATAGTTATACTGTTTTTTGCACTTTATTTTTGGAAAAAAAAAAACCCTGACTTTTATTCTTGATAATATGAGAAAAAGAAAAGACTGAGTATTAGACAGTCAGATTAGAAAGGGGATGGTAGGGACCAAACCAAAAGAGATTCTCAAATTTATATTCATGAGAATTAAGTCCTGTTTAATGCTTATATATGGCTAAGTAGTTTTTGGCAATGCTTAAATTTCACAGTTCTCAAGAACTGCAGGGTCCCCCACTTTCTCCTTGGTTGCATGGTTTAGAACAAATCCTGAAACTACCCCCTCCAACATTTTTGTGTCTTGGTAGATTTTTTTTTTTTATTTAGAAATAAATGGTGCCATCACAAGCCTTTTCCTCATGCATCATAGTTTGAAAAAATGTTTTAAAGAATAGAATATTTCAGATTGCTGTTGTAACACAGTATGCCTTTGTAAAGTGATTTTGGAAAAGTAAATTTTACTGTCACTGATTTTGGAAACCAACACATTTGACACTCACCCTTGTAAAGGTTGTCTTTTTCTGGGTTTCTGTTCTTGAAAGAACAGTTCCCTGGCATACTATATTTTAATATTTGAATTAAACATACTTCAAGAAATCCTTTAAAATATATTTGTAGTATTTTCTATTCATTAATGTTAATAATTTTACCAGAAAAAAACACAAGTAAATATTTCAAATCTTTTTTTTCTGTAGATCTCAATATTTTACTGATATTAAAGGAAAAACAGATTTCCTTTCAGTGCTGTATTATCATGGCATGTGTATTATAGTAGATAATGTTTATATAAAAGCAGTGATACAGTTTATACTGTGTTCATCTTCATTTATGAACCCAATGTTTTTCTGTCTTTGCTTTTTAATGTTTTGTTTTATTTTATGTTTTTGAGTGATAGCGTATTTCTTTTGAACATTTAAAGTATATTTGTGTTAAAGATACTTTAAATTATTAGATTATTTCTGGTTTCTTAGGAATAAATTCCTTTGTTTGTTGTGGCCACAGACTGTTTCTTCTGGTAGTGGGCAAGGTATTTTGTGATCTTTGTCAGTAGTTTATCTTCAGTAGGTAATTATATGATACAAGGATGCCCTGAGTGCTCTGCATTACGGATATATTTTTAACCCATTTTTTTGTGTTTGGCACTCCTAGCACCCCCTGGAGTTTGCCCTCCTTAGCCCTGGTAGTATAAATATGGACTTGATTTTTCTCTAGAGATTTCTATAGCTCAGGTAATACATATGGCTCTGATTTTTTTTTTTTTCTTCTGGTGGATAGCCTCAGTGAATACCTCACTTCCTGTTGTAATCCTGGAATTAAGTCCAACAGAGATTTTCCTGTATATGTATATTAACTATATTCTATTTTTTTCTAGTTTACTACTTTAGGAAGCTCAGTTTTAGTCCCCTATTATGCACAAATTTGAAACCCCAGCCTCTAAGGTAAAGTATTTGCATGGAGTTAGCTTTAATTCCTGCTTTCCATTTTGGCTCTGAGTGTGTTGCCTCTTCAATTCTAGCATCTGGAATTCCCTTTCTTACTTCAAATGTAATTATGTAGTTTTAAATTTTGTGTTTTTTTCCCTTAAGATTACATCAAACACATCTATATGGGTTTTTTTTTTTAATGTGTTTTATTTATTTTGAGAACAAGAGACAGAGACATAGAGGGGGAGAGAAAGAATCCCAAGCAGGCTCTGCACTGTTAGTGCAGAGGCTGACATGGGGCTCCATCTCACAAATCATGTGAGTTGAAATCATGAACTGAAAGCTTAACCAACTGAGCCACCCAGGGGCCCCATTCTTCTATGTTTGTAGCAAGAGGGAGGAATATCTGTATATCTTGACTGAAAGTCTCAGGTGATTATCTTTACAGAGTTAACATAGTTCAGAATGTTCCTTAAATTCTTCTTAATCTGTCCAAAAATTGACTTAATGTATGTACTCAGGTGTACTTACATGTTATATATAAACTGCATTTTCTAGTAGTTACGTGCTCATGAGTACATGCATAACTATTTACAATTTAACCTGTTAATCTTACAACTTCATATTAGAAATTAGGTAAAGTCAGACTTCTAAGCATATTAGAATTTGAAAGTTGGAAGAGACAGAGGTCATGAAGCCATAGAGTGTAATTGCTTAGGCTGCATGAAATTGATGAGAGTACCATTATATATAATCTTTCTGTACCTTAAATTTATTTTTCTTCATGTTGGAGGATTTCTATCCAAATAATGACTCCTCTGTCAGTATGTTTAGCTTACTGTGTTGCTATACAGTTTTAAATTGTGACTTATCTTTGATGTAAACGGATATTTGCAAAAAGACATTTAGAAGACTAGTTTATAAATATGGTAATCCACTTTGACAATTTGTTCTGGGAAATAGAAAAGTAAACCTTGTATGACTCAAAAGTTTCTCCACCCTATTATAAACAGGGAGTGTTCCCAGAAACAGAAATATGAATAAAAATTACCTAAAGCTTTAAGAAACATGCCCTGGGATAGACATTTACAGATTTAGAGATTTCTTTTAGTAAGAAATTTCTTTCTGTAGTTACTGTATTCAATATAATATTTTAATAAATGTAACCAGTTTTTATCCAACATGAAATGGAGTATTCTTTTGCTTTTATATATGAGGACAACTTACAACATTTTCTTCCTTCAGAGTGAAAACAGCTGTTCCTGGAAAACTCCCCTTTTTGGCTACTTAAATATGGAAAGCAAACTAAAAAAAAAATATTGCAAATTGCATATATTCTCTCAGAGCTTAAATTATCTGATATCTTTTTGAAAAGCAGTTTTTCAGCGATCTTTTATTCTACTTATTTGTTGTAAATAAGTTGTTAAATTACCTTGCCTAATGTAACAATAAGACCATTTTTGTTTAACTATTTAAGACTCTGGTATAATTTTGAACTCTCACTTATGTCATTAAGCTGTATATACATGAAATAATTTTTATGTTAAATTTAAAACTTCATAGCCATGGAGATAATGTGTTTTACATATAGCATAGCCAACTTTCAAATCCACCCTTAAAACACTTATTAAAAGTCATTATTATTTTGATTGAAAATGGGCTCTTTATTAAGATCTAACATGGTAGGAATTATAAAATAACTTTGAAGAAATATAAAAAAATAAAATAGGTTTTGGTAAAGCTTCTATATATTACTTAATTCTGGATGTATCAGACCTACCTATATATATGTTGCATTTAAACAGTACTGACTTAAGTTTTAGAACCATCAAATCAAACATATTTATATTAAGTTTTATAATTTAGGTACTTTCAATATATTGAAACTTTAAAAATCTGAGTACTTTGATATTTTTACTGTAGTGCTTTTACAACAAAAGTATTTTCTAATTTCTTCCAATATAAAAGATTTTCAGAAACAACAATGAGGTAATTAAGATCTGACAGAAAATTATCTTAACTTTTCAAATATTATTATGTGTGTCAATGTATATATGCATTTGGTAAGCTTCTTTTCACAATTATAGTCTGTCTACAAAAGAAAACATTTTAAGCTTTAGAGGATCTGATGTTCTAGTGTTTCTAAAATGAGAAGTTATTTTTTAAAGAAAATTACAAGAAAAAGTTTATTTTTATTATACTGGTTTATTTCTAAGAGCTCTAAACCCAAACCTTATTCAAGATATAGCAGTGTAAATGAACAGGTCAGTTACCTGGTCGAAATCTGAGCAAACCAGTAACTTTAATTATCTGTTGAGCTGTTTTTAAATATCACACACTTCAGTCCAAGGATGGCTTGCATTGAAAAGTACAAAAAAGTAGTTTTATTTACCTTTGTCTTGTTCTTTTTGTTGCTTTTCCACCTGCAGCGTTGGAGTCCTGCCCTTGAGAGAACAGCTGAATTACTTGTAACGTTTCAAATTATTTAAGCCTCTATCTTATAGTTCACAGGCTCATTTTTGTATGGTTTTCATATAGTTAACGTAATTGAAAGCTGAATACTGAAGTCAAATAAGTTAGATATAAAGTTGTCCTTTTGCTGTTAGTATCAAATGAGAAGAACAAATTGCTTACTTCACACCTGGAGAATCCGGTTTTGCCTGTTAGCCGCCTATTCTTTAGATTAAAGGAAGATCATTTTCATTGGAGCTGGCTGGTAACAGGAAGTCCTTGTTAAACTGCCTACATAGAGCATTTGGCACAGGCTCTGTAATTCCAATCTTGTATTATGTATAAAATCTATTACTCACAGAAAAGGTGGTTTGTATTTAAATAGATGTTACTTTGTTTTCTTTAGGTATCAAAACTTGCTAAATATACAGAATTTGGAATAAATAGGAATGGAAACAAGCCTGGGGTAAAGCCTTTTTGTTCCATTTACTTTAAGATGATTGAATTCTACTTTATTTTGAATTCACTTTATTTTAGGAAATCCCAAGGGCTTAACTCATGAGATCATTGAATCTCAGAACCATAAAAGCCAGAAAAGAGCTCATCTTTAAACCTTCCACCTCATTTTTCTATTTACTTGTACTTGCTACTTTCATAATAAAGTATTTTCAGTATAGAAAAACTAAAGTTGTACAGCAATATGTGATACTGTTTATAATATACAGTATAACAATTCAAAATTAACTTTTACCAGAGTGAAATACTTACAAGGAAGTATTAGAAATGAAATTTCTCTCATAGTGCTAAATTTTCTTACTCCCCCTTTTTTCCTAAGTTGTTTTGATTTGAGGGTAAGAGGAAGAAAATTGCTATAATATCTATCAAAATAACTATTGCATTTATTCTTTGATTTAGTAGTCCCACTTCCTGGAACCTGTTCCCAAAATAAGAAATAACTCCATCACACACTTCTTCACAGCACTCTTTGTGAAAACACATCACTGGAAACAACACAAAAGTCCTTCCGTGTAGGCCTGGCTGAATAAATGAAACATCCATATAAATGACCTTTTTGTTGCTCATTAATAAAGAATATAGTAATAAAAAAGACTTCTTTATACTGCTCTAGGGTAATTTTAGAATTTACAATTTAAAAAAAGCATGGTGGTGCATAAGTGTATACAGTGTAGTAGCTTTTGACGAAAAAAGGAAAGGTGGATATACACACAAATACTCCTCCTCACTATTAATCAATAATGGTGAGTTTCAATAGTCTCGAAATTGTGTACTTTAAAATACCATTTCCCCCATATACGTGTTTATATGTTCAAAAAGGAGCAATGGGAGGTGGAACTAGATACTAATGAAAATAGTTACCTAGAGGAGAATGGAAGCAATAGAGGGAAGGGACAGAGATGGAAAATAGTTCTGATTGTACCTTGTTTTTACAGTTTTGAATTTGGAACCATGTAAACGTTTTAAGTTAAATCTTAAAATAATAAAACTATCTCTAAAAAACAAAAGAAGCCTGAAACAAATGAACCTGTCTGCATATCTAGATGGTAGCGTAGCCGTACAGAGAAGCATTATTTCAGGTAATTTTAAAAACCAGTATTTTGACCCATGCATCTTTTGTGGGATATATTGTTAGAGACAAAAAATAACCACAAGGAGATCTTAATCTGCATTTAGCAGTATTTTTAGTAATACTGTTGGCATTGTTATGTTGACACCCTTTATATTGTAAATAGTCAATGTCAGTGTTATTAGGAACTGAAGTTTTAAGCATAAGAAAAAAGAACTACAAATCAAGCTAAGTAAAGGCTAAGTAATATTCGATTTAAAATGTAAAAATCATATGATTTAAATTTTTTCTAGCTCTATCCACTGAAAGGGTCTAGAAGCAATGGCAAGTCAATAGCAATAAATGTCCATAGTCCCCAAATACCAGTTCCTTCCTTACTGAAAGGAATCAGAGCACCTAAGAGAAACTGATGATTTCAGGTCTGGGACATTGTTTCTTATGGGAAAGCAAAGAAGCTATCAAAGACTACTGGAGTTGTGCCAAAAGAACCCAGGAGCTGTTTCAAAGGGGACTCCCACTGACCAAAAATTGGTAACTCTGAGACTCAAAAAAGAACACTGACTACAATAAATTGAAACACATTATCATATACATATATGTTTAAGGTTATTTAAGTAATCTCTACACCCAACATGTAGGCTCAAGCTCAGGACCCCAACATCAAGAGTCACATGCTCTTCTGACTGAGCCAGCTAGGCACCCCTAAAATCCATGAGTTCATAATGATATGAACTCCACTCACTCCCAAACCAAAGAAAGCAACTTGATTAACTTTGGAGGTGGATAAGGCACTAATTCATTCTTTTTAAATTTTTTTAATGTTTTTATTTCTGAGAGAGAGAGAAGGCACGAGCAGGGGAGGGTCAGAAAGAGAGGGAGACACAGAATCTGAAACAGGCTGTGTCAGCACAGAGCCTGATGCGGGGCTTGAACTCATGAACCATGAGATCATGACCTGAGCTGAAGTCAGACGCTTAACCGACTGAGCCTCCCAAGCGCCCCGGCACCAATTCATTCTTAGGAAACCTGGGAAATGAAGGCAAAGGATCAAACATTTATGTTGACTTTTATCTGAATTGTATTTAAGTAAGCATTACCAAGTTGTTGATGAAAGTTTACTTTTTAGACAAAATATAGTTAGTAAATTCAGAAGGAATATAGAACTAGAAAAATTTTATAAGCTCTTATAAAATAATGAAATTAAGCAAAGGTCATTACGGCTGTTAAAATCATTACATGAAAGAAAGGTTAGTGGGGAACTTTATTTGGGATGAATCAAGCTAAGTCCAGCCAAATCCACTGATCCATTATAATATCACTAAAGGTTGTATAACTGGATGTAATATGGCTTCTAAGTATCCTATTAGCACTATCGATGAAATATGCTTGTCAAAATTTCAACTTGAAACTCATCCAGCCAGTACATCTAACTACATCTACAGATGTGCATCTAATTACAGATATAGGAAATACCCGGTATGCGTGTTAAAATGACCTCATAAGGAGGATATTAGCTGAATCCTAAACACAGGAAATTCTATAGAAATAGGACTTGTTTTGTTTTACAAATTGACGTCATGGGAGGAAAGAGTTGGTGGTGGTGGTGGTGCAGGGGTGGGTGTGTTGGGACTGGGAATGGTATTGATTCAAGAAGATTTAAGTGAATACATTGTAATGTGTATCTTGTTTGGATCTGAATTTGGATATAACTTTATAAAAAATATTGAGGAATATTAACTTCTTTTATGTGTGATAGTGGTATTGTGGTAATGTTTTTTAATTTTTAAGTTTTGGGGTGAAGTAACTTGACTGGGCAGGGAAAGTAGAAGACCTGTAGATGAGCAAGAGTGGCATAATGTTGATAATTTTTAAAGATAGGTGATAAGGGTTAATTAGATTTATTATTCCATATATTAAATAACACATATTTTGGCTCTGAAATGTCTATCAAGCCCTGACCAAGACAGTGTCATATCCCATCTGATAGGCAAACTTTTGTTGTGTAGTAATTCCTATTTTTAATAACTCATTTTTTTCATTTTGTTGTTCCTCAATCTGTTCCTAATTGAGTATCATGTTTTTTATGCCTAGTGCTCTACCAAGTAAATTAAAAGTGCCCCCACTTTTAATTTAACCTCCAATAGGTTAAATCTAACCTCCAATAGGTTGCACATATATGTGGACACATTCACACGTGAGAATATAGATGAACTCTAATAGTACAGACTCAGAATGAATGTCTGGGTGTTTAAAACATGATGCAGTTTGTATTTTAAGAAGATAAGTACATAATTGATGTGAAAGCTGTAACTGATGGTGGAAGGCTGAGGAAGCTAGCAGTCTACTTCTTTTTTCTCTTTGTAGCTTGTTTTGGTGTTGGACTGTTGACCTATTGCTTGTTTTCTTGAGACTTCTGTTTACCTGATTTCCCTTTAAAGACCATGATCAAAATATTTTTATGTGGCTTTATGATTACATATTTGCTATAAAACTACTTCATATATGTCTCTCTAGGTTGGCAAATAAACAGGACAAGGAAGGGGCGTTAGGAGAAGCTGATGTGATTGAATGCCTGTCTCTGGAAAAATTGGTCAATGAACACAAGTGCCTATGTCAAATAGTAAGTTTTTGGTGATTTTTTTTGCTCTATGTTTAGAATAACTTGTTTTTGTAGAGGTGATAGGGGATTAGGTTGTAGGCAGCTAACAAAATAATTTATTAGTGCTCGAAAATAATTTTTTTTAACCCAGGAAATCCCATTCTCCCTGTCTGTTAATATTATTTAATACTGTAACATTTATTTTTCCATTTAGTGGTTACTTCCATAAACTATCTTTCATGATCTCCAAGATTTTAGATTTGCTTTTTGTTTAAGATATTGCTGATAGGACCTGTAAGTTATACAAACATGCCATGCTATAAATTTTGTAGAGGGCCACCTGACTGGCTCAGTTAAGTGTCTAACTTTGGCTCAGTTTGTGATCTCACAGTTTGTGATTTTGAGCCTATATCAGGCTCTCTGCTGTCAGCACAGAGCCTGCTCCAGGTCCTTTGTCCCTCTCTCTCTCTCTGCCCGTCCCCCACTTGCTCATTCTCTCTCTCTCTCTCTCACTCTCTCTAAAATAAGTTAAAAAAATTAAAAAATTTTGTAGAATGGTCTAGTATAAATATAAAGTGTAAGCATAGGAGAGGTTATAATGAGTTTTGAAAGATTATATCAGGAAAGTTATCCTATAATCTTAAGAAAGGTTGACAAAAGGTTTCAGAAGATGGCCTTTAGGTTGTCAATCTTAAAAGATGTTTACTGCTGGTATAAGGAATTAAAACTTTCTGCTGTTTTTAGTAAGTAGGTATTTTTCTTCTGGTAGTATAGTTTTGTCTTCCAATCAGTTTGTTTAAAATTATAATTGGTACTGTCGACTTCTTGTGTCATAGTGTCTCTCACAGTTTACAGATATTATCCATAAAACATATCAGATTATATATACTAATGTTTACTCGTCATTGCAAAGGTGTGTTTTATAAGTTAAATAAGCAGATGCTTCATATAATTAATGGATTAGTTTTGATTTGCCAGTATTTACACTTAATGGTTTATACAATTTTTGTGGAGAACTCTTAGTTTTAATATTTAAGTCAAATAAATTGCTGTTTTTCAGGAACCTTGTTCAGCAGTCTTGGGATATGGAAAGAAAATTGACAAGTCCATTAAAAAAGGCCTTTACTGGCTACTACATATCATAGCAAGAGACTTTGATGCCTTAAATGAACGCATCCAAAGAGACACAACAGAACAACGTGCTCTTGAAGAACAAGAGAAACGAGAGAGGGCTGAACGAGTGCGGAAATTACGAGAAGAAAGGTATATACCACAATGCATTTGAAAAGTCAAGACCACCACAGTTTTATGGATAATTTTATAGTTTTGTCTATTCGGTTTCCCCTTGCTATATGAAGGAAGACACTAGGTAAATGTTTTATTTCTGTGGATCTTTCCATACAGAAGTTTGAGTGATAGGGTACTGATTTTTCTACTGGTGTTATAGTAATTAAATTTATTCTTTAGGTATTTATTAATTCCCAGAATTTGAATAGTTTTATCTCTTATTTCTTAATGGTTACCATTAGTGTAGTGGTTCTCAATCCCTGGGGTGATTTTGTTCCTCAGAGGACATTTGGTAATGTCTAGAGACATTTTTACTTGTCATGGCTGGGGATAGGTGGAGTGCTTACTACTGGGATCTGGTGGGTAGAGGCCAAGGATGCTGCTACATATCTTGTGATACATGGGACCATCTCCCACAACAAAGAATTATTGGGCTCAGTGTGTCAATAGATTAAAAAAGCCTTCTTTAGTCAAGCAAAGATAGAAGGTAAGCGGTTAGTGGATGTATCAGCTGAAGCAAAATCTGATCTTCAGCACTACTTTTGTCAGAAAGTAGATTAAATTGCAGTGTCTTAGTATTTTAAAATATGTTTTGAAATTATTTTTAAGATATGTTGCTTGAAAGCAAACTTTTAAATGGACTTTAGCAAACTCTGAATTTAAAAAAAAATTATATAAATTTTACCACAGAATCATTTATAATAATCTTAATGCTGGAAGAAAGTACTCAGATGTGATTAGAAGTTGTATTTAGTGCTTAATCCTGTGATTCTTCTTTCTGGATTGTTATATGGTAGGGGAGGGGAGAAATGAAGAAGATTTTTCAGTGAGTTCTGTAAGATACAAAGTTGTCTTCCATATACTTAAATAATACTGGCCTTCCATGTACTTTAACAGAGTTGTAGTCTGGTAGGCAAGAACTCACTAACTGCCGTTGGTGATGCCTTTGTGTGATGCTTCCATACACTGTTGAAGAAATCCTCTGATTTCTGGTATCTTTCATTTAATTCAGAGATAGGACCTAAAGGAAAGAAATATTTCTACAGAAATACTCTCCATCCCCAAGTGCTGAGTGATAGGAGCAGACTATTCATCTAGGTCCCTCTTGATACCAGTGTGAGGTTTAATTTTAGTAAATGTGAGAATCTTTGGTTTCTTATCCTCATGTATATTTTCATGATACAAAGCTCGGTACAACCAGTCATCCATAGGAGTATACCTTTTATATTGTTATAAAAATAAAATATATGACCACACTTTTCTGAAGACTCTTTTGCTTTTCTTCCAATAAGAAAACAAACAACAACAACAAAAAATTGAGTTGGAAAAAATGTTTTCTAATGTTAGTCACTTTTTTTCAAGTTTTTACCTTTTCCATAAAGATATTCTAGATCATGTTAACACGTTGTGGCCTTTCTGATAACCGTTCCTCTTTCCTCCTTTCTCCCAGCCACACCACTTCTGGTCTGAGGCCTCTCCTGTTGAGCAGCAAAAATTTGTAATTAAAAGTAAAGTGGCATTAGAGAAGAGTTATTAAAAAAGAAACTTTTTATTTAATTAAAGGTTTAGATATTTTTGAAAAACAGTAAAACATGCTGGTGTTGATATATCTGAAATATATGAAATAGTATCTGAAATAGTATGTCAGTATCAGATAACCTGAAACTGCTTACTGATAAAAAAATAACATTACCATCCTGTAGATGTGTTCATTTACAGAGTGCTTTCACATACTGAGCACTTTGCCTGCACAACCCTATGAGGTAGATATTTTTATAAACATTTATGGGAAAGCTGAGGCTTAAAGATCTAGATATAAGTCCAAAGTCATAAAAGTAATAAATTGCAAATCTCTAACTCTTGGCTTCCTAGGTTTACAATGAAAGGATATATATTTATACAATAGAACATAATAAATGTCATAGTAATGAGCATTCATGTTACCATACTTATAGTGTAGTTGTAGATTATATTATAAATTAACATACTAGGGTCCCTCTGTAGAGGACTTCCTTTGTAGAAATTTCCTCCCCCCTTCACTTTTTTTATGAGTTGTCCTTTGTTATGAGTTGTCAAGACTGAAAATCCTGGCCGGTTAGATAGGAACTTTGTTATGTCTGTTTTACCACGTTGATGCCAAGGGAAGGAGCTTAGAGTGGGGCAGAATGAGTGAAGGAGAACGGGAGGTACCAGCTTCCAGTTACCAGAATGACTAAGTCTCAGGATGAAAGGTACGGCAAGGGGAACATAGACAGTGGTATAGAGTTGTATGCCTACAGATGCTGACTACACTTATGGTGTACGTTCAACTACTTGTTTTAAACAGTAACTTCTTATTCTTCATATGTGTGGGGCAGTATTAAGTATAAATCACAGAGATAGTGAATGTTTCAGTAGTAACTCATGTGGAAATACTTATTTAATCTGAGTGACATAGAGCAATTTAGTTTTATAGTTTCTTTATGAGCAGCAGTTGTTATCTAGTCCATATGTGACATACAGTTTGACACAGCCGTGAAGAAGGGTGTTAACAAGAGGACTTATTTGTTAACATCAATGAAGAAGATAGCATCTGTCTGGGAGAGGAATGAACAAATCTATGAATACAAACTTTTGATGCATAGAAAATTAATTAACAAGCACCACTGACATTTAGAAGTCAGTCAGGGAATGTTATTTTTGTCAGCATTTCTCTTTTTTTTAATTCAAATAATTAACAGTGGAATATTAGCCATAAAAAAAGAATGAGATCTTGCATTTGTAACAACATGGATGGATCTAGAGGGTATTATTATTATGCTAAGTGAAATAAATCAAAGAAACACAGATACCATATGATTTCATTTATATGTGGAATCTAAAAAGCAAATGAAAAACAAAGTGAAACAGACCCGTAAACACAGAGAACAAACTGGTGGTTTCCAGGGAAAGGGGGGTGGACAGGCAAAATGGGTGAAGAGGAGTGGGAGGTACAGGCTTCCAGTTATGAAATGAATAATTCATGGTGATAAAAGGCACAGCATAGAGAATATTATGATAGTGTTGTATGGTGACAGTAGCTATACTTGTGAGGATAGCATAACGTATAGACTTGTCACAGTGATGTGAAGCTAATGTAATATTGTGAGTTAACTATACTTCATATAAAAAGTTCAGATGATTGCTCTTTACATGTGGCTAAGGGGCTATTATCAGAAATCAGTATTTTTGAAAATCTCTTAGTAATTCAAAGCCGTATCCAGATGTTTAACTTACTAAATTTAACAGCGTTAAACCTATTACAAATGTTCTTACACATGGTTCAGCATTTTCTCATAAGGAATTCCAAAACTTTTCCTTCAAACAATAGAGAACAAAGAGAAAGAGAGCAGGCGGAACTCAATGGAACCAGCAGCCTGGCTGAGTTGGACTCCGAACCAATTATTGTTAATCCTTTCCAGCCAATCGCGTCTGTCATCCTTGAGGTACGGATGGTGGCAAATGTAATTTTTTTCTATCTTAAGTTATAAAGTTAGAAATTGAGAAAGGAGATGGGGAGAAGTGTTTCACCAGAGATTATTTCTAAAAGAAATTAAATGGGAGAGGTGGATTAAAGGCTTACTGCTTTTTCTTCCTCTTAAAGTTTACTTTCTGATCTGATATAAAAAGGAGAGATGACTCCTGAATTAACCGAGAATGAAAACGAAGATTGAATGTGGCAACTGCCATAATTACTGTCCTACTAAATCTTTTTTTTTTTTGTCATTTATTTCATAGGATAGTGATGTATTTACTCTTTCTTACATTTTGTCCTGGTATTGCTGTTACTCTCTCTTTAGAGTAATATTTAGGTGCCAATGATGCATTTTAGAGTATGTAAATGATTTTCTAATTATTTTTCCAGAACACTTAAAATGTTTGAAACTATAATAAGCTTTTCTATATGTGAGCATCATTTATTTTCATTTTGATTGTCAGAAATTTTACCAAAATTAATTTGTAGATTTTAATCATGAAGAAGTTAAGGAGCCGTGTATGTGTGTCTGTATGTCTGTATCTTCGTTTTCATTTTTCTACTGGTGTCCAGAGTTTGCCTGGCCCTACTTTAGTCACCCTCAGCAGCCATGCCTCCCTCGAGGCAGAGCTTCCTAAGTCTCCTCTCCATTCACTCCAGAGCTTAATGTGGCAGCCGGCTCGCTGGTTCCACCTGTATGTTTTCCATTCCTCTTCCCCTGTCACTGCCTCCTTCCACACAGGTCCTCATCTGGAAAGGTGGATGATTGTTTCTTCCTTGGGGCTGCTGATGAGGAGGGAGGCAGCTCCACAGGTAAGAAGATGATTGGATAGTTTTGGTATTGCTTTAGTTTGCAGAATGAATGGTAATATGAGATATTTTGTCTTGGGTTGCTTAGCAACCAGAAGGTTAATTGTATTTAATCATTTTATTAACCTGCCACATTTACCTTCAGTATATGCTTTACTAAGTACATTAAAGCTACCTTAATAATGACCTATTGATTTATCTCTATCCTATTAAATACTGGGTTTGCCAAGTCGTGTTGTATGTTCTTTAAAAAATATTAATAGAGAAGGAAATCAAGTTTGACTTTTCACTTTGAAACTTTAATTTACTCTATATTTGTAATAAAGTTCACCTTGTAAATAATGACCAATTATTTTATAGCACCATGGTTATAAATTTATATAGAAGGCCTTAGAAGGCCTTAATGCTTCTACCAACATTGTATTTTTCGCAATATAAAGATGTAAACAAGCATAGTATACCTTATATTGAAAATCCCTGAACTAATTAGTGGATGTGGAAAGTTATTATGCTTTCAAACCATGTTAATTTTAAGAAGATAATCGGTAAAGAAATGAAGGAAATGAAAACAAATTACCTAGCGTCTTTTTTCCACTGAGCAAGTATTTTTTTCCTTCCATTAAACTTCTCTTTTAAAATGTTTGCATTTTAGAGAATCGCCTTGCATTCATTTGATTTCATTACAAATAAAGAAAAAAAATGGTGAGGTATTAGTTCCAGAAGAGATGTATGGAACAATGGAACAAATAGTAACAAACCCAATTATATACAAGCATTTAGGATAAGGTAAAGGTGACATTTTAAATTTGAGAGAAAAGAGTTGGAATAACTGAACATCATTTGGAAGGCAGCTATGCTCACTACTATACCGCCAACGCACTGAACAATCATTTGGAAAGAAGTAAAATTAATGAACAGTGTATACCAAATTGAACTCCAGAAGACTTAAATGTGTAAAGTGTGTAAAGAAGCCTTAAAAGTACTAGCACATAATATAGTTAAACATTTGTAAATACTTGGAGAAGGAACACTTTTAAAGCAGGACCATCAAGGGGCGCCTGGGTGGCTTAGTCGGTTAAGCGTCCGACTTTCGCTTAGGTCATGATCTCGCGGTTCTGGGTTCGAGCCCCGCATCAGGCTCTGTGCTGGCTGCCAGCTCAGAGCCTGGAGCCTGTTTCAGTCTGTGACTCCCTCTCTCTCTGAGCCTCCCCTGCTCACGCTGTCTCTCTCTCTCCTAGAAATAAATAAAACATTTAAAAAAATAAATAAAAATAAAGCAGGACCATCAAGCCACAAATCATAAAGTGAAAAATGGGTCTTATTGTATTGTTTTGAAAGATCAGTTATACAAAGCTAAAAGCAAAAAACCCCAACTCCAAACAAACCCTAATGAAATATATCTAAGACACATAAGACCACCAAAAAAAAAAAAAGAACTCTTAGCAATTCCTATGAAAATAATGATGAATCTAGTAGGAAAAAAATTTTTGGGGTTACCATGGATAAAAACAAAAATAAAAATGACAATAAGTCATTTGATAGGTTGATACTTCATCCTCACTAGCAATAAAAAAAAAATAGATTGAATTAAACTAACACTGAGGTAAAAATATGTATTTATTAGTTTGACAGACATGTAAAAAGATTGATAATGATATACAGAAATTGAAAAGGAAATGAAGAAATGTCACTCTTCTAACCCTTTGCCTGGAGTGTAAACTGACTTTAGTTTTTCTGAAAGGAAGTGTTTGGTTACCTATTGATCCAGTAGTTCCACTGTTAGCAATTTATTCTAAAAAATAAATTCAATACTGTATTTCTTATAACAATGAAAAATTGAAAATAATTGTCTTGATTAGGAGTTGGTAAATTAAGTTATAACCTTCAAAATGATAATGTAGTTGATGAAAGTAGTAATAGCTAACACATATAGCTAACACTTTATTATGGGTCAGGTACTATTCTAAGCACTTCATGTAATTGTTGACAAGGAAAGAAATCTACATTCTTAAGTAAAAACTTAAGTTCTTTTTTGTTTAAAAAACAAATGCATAAATAAATGTGTATATGGAGAGACACATTCAATCATGTATGTTTGTGGGTGGTATATGTCTGTACATGCATGGGGTAGGAAAAGAAAAACACCTCTTAGTGATTATGCACCAAACAGAAATCATCTCTTGATTGTGGAATTACAGATAATATTTGTTTTCTTTCTTTATACTATATGTGTTTTCTGAATGCTTAACAATTAGTATGCTTTAATGATATATTCAATAAATAGTTTTTTTTTAATAAAAATGTCACAGTGCCCTGAAGTTACAGGATGCATTTGGATTCTTTGATTTCTCTTTTAAAACTGTCTTAGATACAACTTTTATATTAAAAATGATATATTTCATTTTTGTTAGAATGAAAGAAAACTTGAAAAAGAGAAAAAGAGACACAGTATGGAGAAAGGCAGTGATGGCCTGCCCCCAAAACTTAAAATGGAGAATGAGCAAATAGAGACACAGAGCCAGATCAGTGACAACAGCCAAAAAAACAATGAGCTTGGAATAGTTGAAAATTATAAAGAGGCATTAACACAGCAGTTGGAGAATGAAGATGATATAGACCAGCGATCATCAGAATCAGGTGATAAATCTAGTTATTAAAAATATATGTATGCATATATACACACAAAATTTAATGATACATCTATCATTTTTCATGATTATTTTCACAAAAAATGTACTGTAATATTTTTTTTGTCTCCAAATGCATTATTTATCATGGTTTTCTCATGGTTTTTAGTTTCTCCTTAGTGAATTTGCTAACTTACATTTTTATTCATGGCACCTTAAAATGTGGTCCTTTGTAATTAAAAGAATTTCAGCACAAAATTCTTTTTTCAGTTTTATTTCATAAATTTAGAATATAGCATAGTCCCAAGAATCCTTGGAATATGTTTAACCTTTAAGGCTCTTTTAAGGAGTTTTCTCTGGGTTTTATTTTAAGCTTTATAATACTGCAATTAGTGTCACTCTTTTATTGACTTGTTATTTCTATAGAATTCAGACATACTCATTTGAACATTTTCAAAGTTTTTATTTTATTTCCTTATTTTGAGAGAGAGATAGAAAATATGAGTGGGCAAGGGGGGGACAGGGTGGACAGAGAGAGAGGAAGAGAGAATTTCAAACAGGCTGAAATGTGTGCTGACAGCATGTCTGATACATGGCTAGAACTCAAAACCATGAGACCATGACCTCAGCCGAAATCAAGAATTGGACATTACCTGACTAAGCTACCCAGATGCCAGTAACCATTTTCCTATTATTTTAGTATCATACAAGATCTTCAATTCATAATTGCTTTATTTTCTCTAAGTGGTTTTGTGATTTAACAGGAAGTTCATGTCTTTGGTGTCATAGACAGCCTGTGTTTAGAATCAGACATCCTGGGATAGAATCTAGCTATTTGTTATTTTACACTGTATTGTTTTTCAGTCTTGGATTCTTCCTGTCTAAAATGGGGATAAGCATCATTTTTTTCCACAGAGTTTTTAGATTACTTACAACAAAAATAACCTGCAGTGTTTCTAGCTCAGGGTCTGACTTATGACCCAATAATCCCATTTCCTTGCAATTCCTAGTTAGCAGTATGGTTCCATTATATGTAAGAATGTTTATACATACTTGGGGCACCTGGGTGGCTCAGTCAGTTAAGTGTCCGACTCTAATTTCAGCCCAGGTAATGATCTCACGGTTTGTGGGTTCAACCCTGCATTGGGCTCTGCACTGACAGCGTGGAGCCTGCTTGGGATTCTCTCTGTCCCTCCTTCCCTCTCTATGAATGAATGAATGAATGAATAAATCTTAAGAAAGAATTTTTGTACAGCATCAGAAATGTTGTCAAAATAAGATCTCAATCCCTGAGGTTCAGGTTAAAAAAAACTTGATTTGGAAGTTACACCTTTTTTAAGTTGAGAAGTTAGGGTAGCCACATTCATACCCTTGTAGCTCTGTTAACAGAAAGTAGATTTAAAGTAGCCTCTCAATATGTTGAAAGAAATTTTGAACAGTAACACATTGTTAAAGAACAAAAGATTGGGCAGATTATTTGAAAATATGGTGTAGAAAGATCTAAGATAGTCAATTATACAACTATAATAAGTAACATTTTTGTGCTTTAGAACATGGCTTCAGATACCTTAGATTGTTTAATGCAGGATTATGTTATTTAATGTAAAAAATTTTAGAGTACATTATTCCCATTATTTTGAATAAGAAATCAGGGACTTGGAGAGGTTGAGTAGCTTGTTATGATCATACGTCTTGTCTGCAGCTGGGATGAGAGCCCTCTTCAGATTGTCTGCCCATTATCCTGTGCTCTTTCGTGACCCTGAGCTACTGCCCATCCTGAAATATCATGATTCTGGACTTTCTCTTTCCTTTCTCTCAAGCCTAAAGCTTGGGGTTTAATTGTAAAATGATTTCTTTGTTTCTCTGTGGAGTAAAATGTCTCAAATGACACTAATTTATTTAGAAAAAGTATGTGTTTATAAACATGTTTATATTTCTCATTGCTTTGTAGATTTCATAGATGTTGGCTATTTCTCACATAATAGATAATTCCCATTTTATAAAATGTATTACATATATATAAATTAAGCCGTTTGGGATTGTCACTTAAAATACTTAAGTAGCTTTGATGTTTGGTTATTTAACTACATTGTCATACGGTTTACACTGTTAAAATTTACATGTTAATGACATAGATGTCCTTAAATTGTTTATATGTGCTTAAGTGAGAATCTGTAGTTATTTTTTAGAAAGAGCAGCAATTCTGCAATGTCTAATAATGCGATTTTGGTTACATATATTTATTTATATTAGTCATACCTTGTCTGGGGGTTATTTTAAATGGGTAGGGTAATGTGTTTAAATTTGTTTAGGGTCTTTTTTCACATTCAAAGGATTAATTTTGGGTTGTTTATACCTAGAATCATTCTATATATTCTACTGGGACAAATCAATGTCTCTCCCCTTTCCCTGGGTTTCATGAGAATGCCTAGGATTAGACAATTATATTTACTTAATATGACGTTGGGAAAAAATATGTTACTTTTGGAAATGTGAACGTTTTCAGTATGCTGAATAATCTCTCATAAAACTTAAAATACAGGCTTTTTGCTGTTGGTATCAAGTACTAATTCAATAAGCAATCATTTAAAATTTTATTCTTAGTAAAAGCAGACTCACATTTTGTTACTGGTAACAATTTCCAAAGTTTGAAGATCTATTTTTATAGTAATGATAATATCAGTAGTCTAGTTCCATTCTTTTTTATTGTAGAAGTTTACATTTTCCCAAAGGCATATAGTTCAATGTTTATATTCTTATAGATAACAGTAAAAAGAAAACTAAGAAACTAAGAATAAAAAGGAGTCACCGTGTGGAACCTGTTAATACAGATGACTCTTCTCCTAAGAGTCCCACACCACCCCCTCCACCTCCTCCTGGTGAGTAAGTTGATCCTGATACTGAATTTAGATTTACTGCTCTAAACCATAAAGAAAAAGAAAGAAATTTTGTAGCTTTATTCAGTATATTTATTTTTTTATGAATTTGTGAAAAAAGTCCATTTTTTTCTTTTTTGTTCAAAACTTGTCATTGCTATTTTAGTCAGAAAAAAATGTTTCCTAAAAGAAAAAAAAAGGTAAAATTAATAAGAACATTTTACCCAAGCACTTTCTAGAATAGATTCAGGTCCTATTTGAGGTATCAGTGCCCAGATTGCTAAAAGGAATTTTTAAGTTTAATGAATGGCTAGATAGTGTAAGTTTTTAAATAGTTGAGTCTTTCATCCTGAAAGTTAATATTTGAAACCAAGATGTGTGAATTTTTCCAATATATTTCCAACATACATACCTTCTAGGTTGTTATGAGAATTAAAAGAAATATTGCATGTAAAACACTAAGACATACTGACTGCACAACAATTGTGAGTAATTTTTCAGCACTAGCATAGTACCTCACAAACTATATGTGCTCAATAAATATCTAAATGTATATGTTTGTAGTGTCCTTTTAGCCCTGTTAGAAGGCTTTAGGTGGTAACATTTTCCTTTGAGAAATAGTTCAAGACTCATTTCTAGTATTTCATTTATTAGAAGAAATTTCTTTTAGCCTTTACTAGAAGCTGGAGTAGTAGCCTAGGGTAATTTTTGATGGTGGTGAAGATGCTTATATTTTTAACTAAAGTAAAAACTTAAAGGATATGTTACCAGCCTATAATTACATTTTTAAATAAAAACTATTTCAGATGGCTTTGTGTCTATCCAGTACTGTCAGTCAATATACATATACATATGACTTGCCATCACATATATACATTCCTGTCAAGGGAGGGAACCAACAAACCTAAAGAGACCTTGTTTAACAGTGTTTTAAAATGTTTTTCTTTTTCTTTAGTTGGCTGGGGAACCCCCAAAGTCACTAGACTTCCAAAACTTGAGCCTCTTGGTGAAACACGTCATAATGGTAATGCAAAAGGATCAGTTTTCAAATATACATATTAAATCCACTTTTCTTTACCTCAACAAACTTTTATTTTTAGAAGCCTTTCAAATCTACAACCATCTTTTTTCATTATACTTTAGTCTTTTTATTTTATTTAATTTTTTTATTCTTTAGTGCCTTTGCCTCCATATAATTAGATTACTTTGGAATACAGAGGTAAAAATAATCATAGTTTGTGTTTATCCATTATAATTATGTAAATTGTTGTGGAATAGGGACAGTTTTAAAGCAATTTAAATTAAATATGAGACATTACAATTATCCTTAGTGTTAAAAACAGCATTGTCCTGTATATGCTCGGTACTCAGTGTTAACACCACGTAATTGTTCTTTGTCTGACTCTAATAAGTTGACCCAGCAGCTGAATATTGGAATGAAGTAAATATCAACACAGTTTGCAAAATCAGAGACTAAATCAGTAAACCAAATGAAGTTCAGCTAAATAGAAAGTTACTAAAGGCTTATTGACTTAAGAAACAGTTTTCTTTGGATGAAATTAATGTAAGGTTTAGTCCAGCCAATATATGGCATTAGAAATCTACCACTGGAAAGAGAAAGGGCAGTTGGGTATAGGGAAAACTGCCTTGTACAAGAGGCAGAAGTTCTGATTTCAGACCATGAGGTCAGGCTCTTTCAATAAAATGTTTCTAGAATGCAAAAGGGCAATTAAAGTTCTCCATCAAGAATATCCAATTCCCTTTTTGATACCTCTGTTTACCTAATCTAGAACTGAGTTTCCTACAGAGACCCATTACCAGGAAAGAAAAAAAAATCAGAAGTTTAATTTTTTTTTAATGTTTTTTTATTTATTTGTGTGTGTGAGAGAGAGACAGCATGAGCAGGGGAGGGTCAGAGAGAGAGAGGGAGATACAGAATCTGAAGCAGGCTCCAGGTTCTGAGCTTGCTGTCAGCACAGAGCCTGACATGGGGCTTGAACCCACGAACTGTGAGATCATGACCTGAGCCGAAGTCGGCGCTTAACCTACTGAGCTACCCAGGCACCCCAAAAATCATAAGTTTAGAAAAGCATTATCATGTAACTTGAAATTATATCAAACTGTATAAAATATTTTTATTCAAAAAGTATATAAAACTGGCCCATTTGTTTATTTGGAAAATAAAGTTCCAACCGATTGCAATTTAGGTTCATGTGGGTAGAATGGACAAGAAAGAGGACATTTGAAATTAGTTATAGAGTTTTGAAACTGGAGTTATGGCTTCAGGTCAGATTGTGAAGTCCCTTACACATATGTTAAGATGTCTGCACTTGCTAAAGTTTTCCAAGAGACCCTATACATTTTTGAACAGGGAAGTAGTGTTACTAGATGTGTTGTTTAGGAAAATAACTTTTTGTCACAATGGAAAGTACAGACTTGATGGTGGCCACAATGAGGTAACGATCCCGTCTATGAGGCTGTTGTAGCAGTCATAGTGAGAAGTGAGGTATGAAAATTGGAATGAAGAATAAGAAATGTATGTAGGAAATATCTTTTTTTTTTTAATGTTTATTTATTTGAGAGAGTGGGGCAGAGAGATAGAGACAGAATCTGAAGCAGGCTCCAAGCTGTGAGCTGTCAAAAGCCTGACAGGGGGCTTGAACCCACAAGCAGTGATATCATGACTTAAGCTGAAGTTGGATGCTTAACTGACTGAGCCACCCAGGCACCCCGGAAATATCTTAATTATAATAAGTAATATTTGATGAATTAATGTATGCACCGAGGGAGAGAGGAATAGAGGATTATTTGTTCAAAGGGCTGGAAGGTTGGTGCTATCTCTAAGACTGAAAATACTTGAGGAAGGAGAACTGCTTTGGAGATATCTGTAGGTTTATTTGTTTGTAAATGTCTTTTGACCAATTGGTATCAGAAAGACTTAAGAACTCAGGAGAAAAGAAGGGACCCTGGTGTTTGGAAGGTTTGCAGATTTTTTCAGTTGATACCACACAATAGGAATTCTTTGCCTGTGATAGATGCGCTGTCATCATTTACTGAATGAATCCAGGAGGGAATGATAGCTTCTTGTGTCTGAGAGAAATTTTGTAGAATGAAGAGAAAAGAAGTAATGGTACCATCCAGGGTGAACATAGTTAATGGAAAGTGGAAAAAGGTAAAAAAAAAATGGGTTGAGAAGGTTATTTTGTTTATCCTCACTTTCCTGTGTTTTTTTTTTTTTAAATTAGAACTCATGGGAAAGAATTGTAATAAATTAGTTGAGACCACCATATTCCAATAATTTAGTTAATTTTGAGTATGTATCTATCAATAAATGTAGCTTCCCAGAGCAGAGAAGAAAACACTATAACCTCACAAGTTTTAAAATATTTTTGTTGTTTTTTTCATATAAATTAGAAAAATTTTTTAATCTTTATTTTTGAGAGAGAGAGAGAGAGAGAGAGCGCGCGCGCACATGCACAGTCGAGCTCCAGGCTCTGAACTATCAGCACAGAGCCCAACATGGGGCTTTGGCTCGAACCTATGAACCGTGAGATCATGACCTGAGTCAAAGCTGGACACTCAACCAACTGAGCCATCCAGGCGCCCCCTTCCCATAAATTTTAAATCTAGGTATACCTAATCTGGGTTTAAAAAAAAAAAGTACAATCAACTGCTTTCATTAATGGGGAAGAAAGCAGGTATAATTAAAAATTCTAATAAAAAATAAGTTATTAAGATTTATCATAAGATCCTTATCTGAGATGCTGAGAGCTACCAGTTTTATAATTGCATCTTCTTCTTTTCTCCAGCTTTGTACACATTTCTTTGCACTTGAATAATGGCAAGTGCATAATGAACTAGAGTAGTAATTGAAAGATAACTGCTAATGACTTGTCACTTAAAACTTACTGGGATGAAAAACAATTTTTTATAGTTGGGAATTTTTAAGGCAAATTCTTACTTGTTCTTTGATAATAGACATTTACCTTGATAGCAGTTCCATTTTACTTTTTTAATTATTGTCTATAATACTTGCTTAGTGTAACAGTTAAGACATGCATTCAGAAAAGAGATTAAAAGAGAATCTGTATTTACTATATAAACAGTCTCAATCCATACTTCATTAAAATGTTATATATCATACATCATGGAAAATATATCAAGGATTCTCTTAGCTAAAAATACCAAATGCACTAAAGAATATTTCATATCTTAAAATATGAATGAAGATAAAATTTTGTACTACTCCAGTTTCATGTTTAAAAAGTTTGAAGCTCTTTATAAAAATACATTAACAATTAAGTCAGCCCTATCAGTTGGACACTAACATCAACTTATATTCCCTACATTTAAGACAATAAGAAACTTACTTTGTATGGAATGATTTTATTTTCCAGCAAAGAAATAATACAAAATAAGTTTCAAAAATAAAATAATTTCTTGGGAGGGGGAAAAGATACTTCTTGCCGTATGTATGTAAATTTTTTCTTTTTAGGAGGGCTTTGTNACATCATGGAAAATATATCAAGGATTCTCTTAGCTAAAAATACCAAATGCACTAAAGAATATTTCATATCTTAAAATATGAATGAAGATAAAATTTTGTACTACTCCAGTTTCATGTTTAAAAAGTTTGAAGCTCTTTATAAAAATACATTAACAATTAAGTCAGCCCTATCAGTTGGACACTAACATCAACTTATATTCCCTACATTTAAGACAATAAGAAACTTACTTTGTATGGAATGATTTTATTTTCCAGCAAAGAAATAATACAAAATAAGTTTCAAAAATAAAATAATTTCTTGGGAGGGGGAAAAGATACTTCTTGCCATATGTATGTGACTTTTTTCTTTTTAGGAGGGCTTTGTTTTTTAATGTTTATTTTTTGAGAGAGCATGAGTGGGGGAGGGGCAAAGGAGGGGGGACAGGATCTGAAGACAGCTCTGCACTGACAGGCTGACAGCAGCGAGCCCAATGTGGAGCTTGAACTCATGAACCGCGAGATCATGACCTGAGCTGAAGTCGGACGCTCAACAGACTAAGCCACCCAGGCACCCCTGGAGTTTTGGTTGTTTAATAAACTTAAATATACCGTATTAGAAACTATATTCACTCTGGTTTAATCATGAGTTCTGTTAACATGTTAAAATTCTCATTAATTTTGAAATTAAGAAATGTCATACTTGAAGTTTATCAAAAATAATTGTTTTAATTTTAATAATGACAATAATATAACAATAATATTAACAGTATGTTCTGTGTTCCTGGCATATTTCTAAGCACTTCAGATACCATTATCTCCTTTTAATTCTCCTAAAACTTGTAAGATGGGCAGTGATATCCCCATTTTGTGCACAGGGAACCTATACCCCAAGGTCAGATAGCTACCAAGTAGCAGTATTAGGATTTGAACTTAGTTGTATCCAGCTTTGAAATCCATATGTTTATTAATTGATATGTCATACTATTACATTAAGATTTATCTGGGTATCCTTGCAGCATACTAGTTGCTTTGAATTTATAGTTGTTTGAAAAATCATTTTCTCCTGATATATTTTTATATTTAAAGTGGTTTGCTTATAGATAGTAGCCTATAGTTGGATCATATTTTTTGATCCACTCTGACTCTCTGCCTTTTAATTGTTGAATTTGGACCATCCAGCATTCAAAGTGATTATTGGTATAGTTGGATTAATATCTACCATATCCATTACTGTTTTCTATGTGTTGCCCTCATTCTTTGTTCCTGTTTTTGTCTTCTACTCATTTTCAGCCATTTGTGGCTTTATTTTTTACTTATTTTAAATGTTTATTTATTTCGATAGAGAGAGTGCATGGGCACAAGTGGACACAGGCAGAGAGAGTGGGAGAGACAGAATCCCAAGCGGACTCTGCGCTGATAGCCCTGACACAGGGTTCAATCTCACTAACCATGAGATCATGATCTGAGCCAAAATCAAGAGTAGGATGCTTAACTGACTGAGCCACCCAGGCGACCCTGCCTGTTTTGGTTTTAACTGAGCATTTTATATGATTCCATTTTCTCCCCTTTCTTAGCATATTGCTTATACTACTTTTTTTTACCTTTTTTAGTAGCTTCTCTGGAGTTTGCAGTATACATTTACAACCAATCCAAGTCCACTTTCAAATATCACTGTATGATTTAATGGTTACTGCGAAGTACCTATAATAACCAAATAATCATAATTCCTTTCTCCTGTTCTTTATGCCTTGCTGTCATTCATTTGACTTTTATATAAACATACATAAGTGTATATATGTATATATTTAAGATAAATATGTTTATCTACATAATCAAATATATTGTTTCAACAAATTTTTATAGATCAATTAAGAATAAGAGAAATATGTTTTCATTTTACTTTTACTTATTTCTTCAATGCTTTTTCTTTATGTAGATCTGAGTTTTTGACCTATATTATTTTCCTTCTTTCTAAAGAACTAATTTTTCCATTTCTTGCAAGGCAAGTCTACTTGCAGTAAATTCCCTCAATTTTTGTTTGAGAAAGTTTTTATTTTTCCTTTACTTTTGAAGGACAGTTTTACTGGGTACAGAGGTTGGTATGTTTTCTTCCTCTAAATACTTTAAATATTTCACTTTACTTTCTTCTTGCTTGCATGGTGTCTTAGGAAAAGTTGGATGTAATTCTTATCTTTGATCCTTTGTTGGAAAGGTAGACTTTTTTTTGGCTTCTTTTTCAGGATTTTTTATTCTCTTTGATTTTCTGTGATTTGAAAATGATGTGCCTATCTGTGGTTCGTTTGACATATATCCTGCTCAGTGTTCTCTAGATTCCTGGATATGTGCTCTGCTGTCTGACATTAATTTGGGGAAAGTCTTAGTCATTGTTGCTTCAAATATGGCTTCTGTTCTTTTTTCTTTCTTCTTCTGATATTCCCATTATAAATAAGGCATGCCTTTTGTACTTGTCCCACAGCCCTTGGATGTTCTCTTGTTTTGTTTTGTTTCCAGTCTTTTTTCTCTTTGCTTTTAAGTTTTTGAGGATTTTATTGATCTATCCTCAAGCTCAGGGGTTCTTGCCTCGGTTGCATCCAGTCTACTAATAAACCCATCAAAGGCATTCTTCATTTCTGGAACAGTGGGGTTTTTAGGATTTCCATCTGTCTGCTTACATTGCCATCTGCTCTTGCATGCAACCTCTCCATTAAAGCCTATAAATCATAGTTGTCTTAAATTCCTGGCCTAATAATTCCAACATTCCTGCCATGTCTTGCGCTGATGTTTGATGTAGCTCTTCAAATTCTGGGTGTTTTGCCTTTCTGAATGCCTTGTGTTATTTTTGTTATTTTTTAATTTTATTTTTATTGATAGCCTGACATGATGTCCCAGGTGAAAAGAACTGCTGTAAATTGGCAATATAGTGGTGATGTGTGGAAGGAGAAGTGTTATAGATTTCTGTGATTAGATCTTAGATTTTTAGTGAGCCTGAGCATCTGGGACTGTGAACTTCACAAGAGTTTCTCAGTTTTTTCCTGCTGAAAAATAAAATGGACAGAATGGAGAGAGCCAGCTGGAATTGGTGACTTCCTTCCTGAGATTGGTTAGGGTTTGCTAATACCCCAGTAGGCTAGTCTCTAGTTAAGTAGTTTGCCTGAGGGCAGGTCTTGTGCCCCAGAACAGAGTGCTCTGAGGTATTTCTAAATGGTTTCTTTTCCCCTCCCCTGCCAGAAGCAGGAGAGGATTTTTCTCCAATATTTATTGTGGGAATTTGTTCAAGAGCCAAGAGATAAATCTCACAGTATTGTGGGCATCCTCTTAGGACTTAGACTTTCATTCTCAGACTTGTTGGTAGCAAGCCTCCAGCAATTTATCAGTACAGTTCAGGTTTATTCCCTCCACAGATTCTATTCATGAATATCTTTTTGGGTAAACCAAAACTCCCTATATTTGCCAGTCTGTCTCCAGTATTGAGGCAGTGATTTGTCTTATGACCTCCCCCCTTAAGGATCTGAGACAAGTTGTTGACTTTTTTTAGTCTGTTCAGCCTTTTTACTTCTTGTTAGGATGCAGTGGTGACTTCCAATCTCCCTAAATGCTGTTATGACTTTTTTATATTAATATTTGTTAAGTAGGGCCCCTGGGTGCTAGATGGTAAGCCTTAGTTCAAAAAGACCACAAAAGAAATCAAAATAGGAGAAGTTTATTACTCCCAGGTCCTAGAGGAAGTATAGGGCATTCTTTGAGGGTTCCTCAGCGGGAAATCAAGGCAGAATACAAGCAGAGAGAGCTGTAGGAACAGGGGAACATGCTAAGGACAGATTCCTGAATTCAAAACAAAAGAGTCTTACCTTACAGAAGGTCCTGGAAGGTGAGGGAGACTGTTGGTCACAGAGGGCATCGGGGAAGTCATATCAGGAACTTAGATTTACTTGCGACTTTGCAAGCTGTTATCTAGGGCATGTGCTAGTTTGGATGAGAGGCTAGTTAGCCAAACTCTCCACATATGTGAAACTGGAAACAGGCCTCTAATACATTTTTAATATGTTTATTTCAAGTGACCCTAAAAATCTATGTTTCTAGAATAATTTTAAGGTAATAGGCTAGAAAAGAATTACTTACTGAAGGTTTACATATTCTTAAATTTTTAAAAACATTTTATTTTTGAGAGGTGGGGGAGAGGGGAAGAAAGAGGGAGACACAGGATCCAAAGCAGGCTCCAGGCTCAGAGCTGTCATCACAGAGCCCAATGCGGGGCTTGAACTAATGAACTGTGAGATCATGACCTAAGCCGAAGTACAACGCCAAACTGACTGAGCCAGCCAGGCACCCCTGAATGTTTATATATTCTATTAAATTTAAAATAATTTATAATAATTAAGCGACAGGAACTTGTTATGAAATATGAAATAAGACTTTCTTTGTATCAAATATGCCTTAAATTGCTGAATAATAGTAAATCATCATTGTAAAAGATTACTATTTACCACAAAACTAAGATATTTAATTAACTCTTTCCCAAAATACCTAGAAGAAATAGGCATTGGATGAGAACATGGATTATACAAATATTGACTTATCAGGGCCTTGGCAACAGGTTCCATAGATTTTGAATATTTGTTATTTGTTTGTTCTACTGTGAATGTGTAATTGGAAATAATCATATATATTACATATAACTTTTTAAAAAATCAACTGGAAATTAATTTATAATCTAGAGTTAGAAATTCATCCTACTGGTTGTGTTTTGAATTTATTCAAGTTTTCTTGAATTTTTATTTTTTTCTTCTATTCTCCTCACCTGTTGTTTCACCTGCCAAGTGACAGTGCTCTACTCTTTTAAAGTGTTGGTTGGAAAATAATGAATTGTATCAAAAATTTTGATTTACCACCTCTTTCATATTTTTGGTTGATTTACCACCTCTGTTTCATATTTTTGGTGTCCCTTCTCTACTTAGATTTCTATGGGAAGCCACTGCCTCCCCTGACTGCGCGACAGAGACCTAACAGTGATGCTCACGATGTGGCTTCGTGACCCAGTCATGGGGATGAGCTTTTTAAAGATCTGCAAGATGAACTAGAAGACCTTATTTCTCAAAGAAGAAAAACCCTAAGCGTTGATGACTGGGATGACATAGTGGTTTCAGTGAGATAAATAGCCAAAGACCTGACAGATAGGACAATTACCCATGTTATTCATGGTTGTAAAAAAAAAAAAGGAAGCAAAATGACCAGTAGACGGGATGAGCATTTGAATCAAGTTAGCAGGAGTTACTGTTGACTCTGGTTTTTACAGTCCTACTCCTGGGCATATTCCTGAAGGAAAACCTCTTCAGAAAAAGAGCCAATGGACTCTACACACTTTCTTTACTGTTTGTTTAATAGTCTTTATTACTGTATCTTAAACACATTTTTTTGTAAGATACATGTGCATGGAAGGGGAACTCTTGGGAATTTATAACCTAAGTTTTTAACTTTTTATATTTTTCTAAAACATAAGAATTTTAATTACTATGATATTGCACTTTTCTATAGATGCTTTGTTTAAATTGTGTCTGGAAATGGAGTTGATTTACTTGACAAACATAAACTACACAAACAACATATTTATATGGTTTCAGATATATTTCATAATAGTATTATTCTTGAAGTATACATCCTAATTTTACCCAATTTTAAAATAATACCTTTTAAAAATAGATTCTTAGATCTTTATTCTACCAAATTATATTATTTGAAAACACTACCCAAGGAGAGTTCAATTTTTTTGTCATTTCCTTTTTTTGGTAATGATCACAATAAATAAAAAAGAGACTTGAAATATGTTTTTGACCTAAGTGCTTTTTAAATTAATAAAAATGTCATGTGAGATATTATTAAAATTCCTAATGAACACCTCTTTTATAAGATAGATCATTTCAGATCAAGGTGCTCCATGTTACCCCCTCATTCTGTCAGAAGCTTCAGTGACTCTTTTAGGTTATTCTAATTGTTTTGTGCCTTGGAAATAAAGGCAGAAAGACTGAAAAAGCGACTGTAGTACAGAGACTGGTGTTTTATAACCAGGAAATGCTTGGGTACTAATCAATAAGAATAAAAATGATGGTTTAAAATTACTTTTATGAAGAAATAGTTCCAAGATAATTTCTCAATTTAAAATAATAGCACTTCTCTTGCACTAAAGAATGGCATCTATAGGATTTTCTACTTGTCTGGCATTTAGACGAACTTATAGAAATATACTTCAAACTTATAGAAATATACTTTGAGTAATAGATTCATAGTGTTGCATTTAACTGAAAGTGTACATTTATATCAAGATGAAAACGCAATATGAAAATACAATATGAATGCTTATCACCTTGTTAAAATTGGTGAGTTGGGTAACTTGTACTGAAAACAGGCATATACTAGTATCTGACAATAACAAGATTAAGTATGTCTAAGACAGTTTAATATGGTTATTTACTTTAAAATTTTAACTTTGGAGATTCACACTTTAATCATATTTTATAACAACCTAAATATGATAGATGGCTGAAATGTGAGGAAAAGCAACACAAGAACACAGACTTTGAACTGGATTTTAGAGAAAAACTTGTTTGTATATCTTTTTTGGCTCCTTTTCGTAACATTTACATTTAGTCATTTTTTTAAAAAAACTAAACTTATACTTTTGCCACCTTTTTAATTTTTATCTAGTTTGAGAATAAATAAAAGTTAAAATTTTTTTTTGTTTCCTACCAGTGATTACTGTAGTATACAATAAAACTGAGTTCATTTATTAGAAATGCATAAAATGATTTTGAAATTAAATACATGACAAAGTGAAATGTTTTATATATGTCTCTCAAAAATTTGTATTCTTAAAACATTCTAAAAATATTTTAAAAGAAGTTTTGTAAATCCAGGTTGCTTTTAACAGGTAAATGCCTATTTTGTTATTTGTTGCATTTTTATTCATAATCATCATGAATTATGACATTTTCACACAATAAAAATAATTTATATCAGTATCCTGCTTTGCTTTTCATTTGATAAACTTAAATGATTTCTTTTTGGTAACAAAATAGAGAAGGATTTATAATATGACTTTTGGAAGAGTCAACAGATTAAAATAATGACTTTATTTTATATGAAACCTTTTTTCTCTGCACAGTTTTTATATATGTAGAAAAGAAAATTGTCATTTTAAAGGCCATTAAAAATAACATCATATCACTTTATGATTCTAGATGATCCAATGTCTGTCTTTTGTTAAAGCTGCTACTGACCCAAAGATATATCTTACTTATTTAAAAGAGAATTCTATATGCCTTTTATGCAAAAAGCATACATCACATATATCCAATATCATATGTGATTCTAACTATGAAATTATCAAAGCAGCACTAGAAAGAAATGTTCTAAAACAGTCATAATGATTTTTTTAGAGTTATTGGTTGTGTGTTTTCCTCAGTTTTTCGNCATATATCCAATATCATATGTGATTCTAACTATGAAATTATCAAAGCAGCACTAGAAAGAAATGTTCTAAAACAGTAATAATGATTTTTTTAGTTATTGGTTGTGTGTTTTCCTCAGTTTTTCAAGCTAGTTTTTAAAATTTTGCTTTTAAATTACTTTTATAATGGGAGAATCAAACTTACAATTTTGTAAAAATTAAGTGCCATGTTTTCTGCAAGCTTAATATTAAATGGTCTTTCAAGTGTCAAATGAAAGACTTAATATGTAAAACTTATTTTGAATAGCCCAGAAACATTATCTATAGAATGTGCCATTATATTTGCAGCTAATCTCTTAACTAAGTATTCTTTTACTAGGACAATATTTTATTTTATTTGATACTCAGTTCTATGAGCTATACTCTTCATGTTATTCAGTTTCTCCTATTCTCCACTAATCTAATACTTCTAGATGTCAAAAGTTTTATATATATAAATAAGTATATAAATAAAAATGTAGCTTATAAACTTTATTATCCTTGGCTTTAAATAAGTTTTTCTCTACATGGAGAAGTTTTGCAACTAAGATTCTGCTAATACTATTTATCAAGAAAATATTCCTGCTGATCCAAAAAACAGACTCAGATGAGTTACTTTAAACTTTTTTTTAACACTTACTCATTTTTAGGAGGTAGAGACAGAGCATGAGTGGAGGAGGAGCAGAGAGANTCTCTCCTAGAAATAAATAAAACATTTAAAAAATTTTAAAAAAAAATAAAGTATGATTATAAATTATCAAAANTCTCCCCTGCTCACGCTGTCTTGGCTCTCTCTCTCCTAGAAATAAATAAAACATTTAAAAAAATTTTAAAAAAAATAAAAAAATAAAGTATGATTATAAATGATCAAAGTAACAATAATCCATTAGCTTTGTGGAAACACTAATGGAAGCCTTTTGCAAGGGAGAGGGGAGATAGAAAATCAGAAATGAATTTCATTTATTTTTATTTTATTTTGAAAATGTTTGTTTATTTTTGAGAGAAAGAGTGCATATGCACACATGCAGGAGAGGCGGAGAGAGCAGGAGAGAATCCCAAGTAAGCTCCTCGCTGTCAGCTCAGAGCTAGAGGATGAGGGGCTCGATCCTAGAACCACTGATTCAGGACCTGATCTAAAATCAAGAGTTGGTCACTCAACCAACTAAGCCATCCAGGGGGCCCAGAAATGAATTTCCTTTAATGAAGGGGAGCAGTTTATAACTGAAGAAAAATAGGAATAAAATTATTTGCTTGTTTAGGCTGAGTTGTAAAGTCTTTCTGTGTGCTGATGAGGAAACCGTATTTATGACCTAGATAAATGGGTGAGTGGTCTCCAGATTTTTATGATACCTCTTTTCCAGTAAATATTTAAGTTAATTGTATTTGTTTAGTGGATCTGCCATAACATAGTACCAAAGACTTGGTGGATCAAACAACAGAAATTAATTTTCTTAACAGTTCTGAAGTCTGGAAGTCCAAGATCAGCCTGGAACCTTGTTGGCAGGATTGGCTTCTTTTGAAACTTCTCTCCTTGGCTTATAGATGGCTTCCTTCTCCCTGTTTCCTCACATGATCTTTACACTGTGTATGTTTACCCTTAGTGTCTCAGCCTGTTTAAACTTCCTCTTTTTGGGGCGCCTGGGTGGCTTAGTCGGTTAAGCGTCCGACTTTCGCTTAGGTCATGATCTCGCGTTTCGTGGGTTCGAGCCCCGCGTCGGGCTCTGTGCTGACTGCCAGCTCAGAGCCTGGAGCCTGTTTCAGTCTGTGACTCCCTCTCTCTCTGACCCTCCCCTGCTCACGCCGTCTCTCTCTCTCCTAGAAATAAATAAAAATATTAAAAAAAAAAGTCTAAAAAAAAACCTTCCTCTTTTTATAGAGATATCAGTCAGGACCCACCCTAAAGACCTTCTTTAACTTAATCACCTCTAAAAGAGTATTTCTGAGGGGCGCCTGGGTGGCTTAGTCGGTTGAGCGTCCGACTTTCGCTTGGGTCATGATCTCGCGGTTCGTGGGTTCGAGCCCCTCGTCGGGCTCTGTGCTGACTGCCAGCTCAGAGCCTGGAGCCTGTTTCAGTCTGTGACTCCCTCTCTCTCTGACCCTCCCCTGCTCGCGCTGTCTCTCTCTCTCTCTCTCCTAGAAATAAATAAAACATTAAAAAAAAAAAAGAGTATTTCTGAATGGTCACATTTTGAGGTACTGGGGCTTAGGGCTTCAGCATGTGAATTTTGAGGGGATAATTTTCAGTTCCTAACAGTTACATATATGTTCTGTACTTTATACATGTACCTCCCCCTAAGTTTTTTTTTTTTAAGTTTTGATAAAGTTAAATAAAAACACAAGTTATATTTACTTTACACATGCAGTGAATTGTCTGATAGAATTTGTACATACCACTTTGGAGAACCAAAATAATAAAATGAGAATCTGCTAATTAGCTACTCTCCCGAAGTGAAATTTCAAGATTGCCTCTAACTATGCTTTGTTCTCTTGCTTTGACTGTGGATTTCTTTGTTGTGTTTTTCTGCCAGTCATTGTAAGGAGCTAATGGTCTCTGGATGTTGGATCCTTTTACTACAAAGCCTGTCTTTACCTTTTTGACACATAAGTCTCTCTACAAACATGAAGGGTTTTGAGAAATGTTTTATGTAAATATGAAAATTCATAAAATATACAGAAGTCTATAAAGTATACTTATTCTGAAACACTTTTTTTAAATGTTTATTTTTGAGACAGAGACAGAGAGAGAGCATGAGTGAGGATGACGGAGAGAGAGGGAGACACAGAATCTGAAGCAGGTTCCAGGCTCTGGGCCATCAGCACAGAGGNTATAAAGTATACTTATTCTGAAACACTTTTTTTAAATGTTTATTTTTGAGACAGAGACAGAGAGAGAGCATGAGTGAGGATGACGGAGAGAGGGAGACAGAATCTGAAGCAGGTTCCAGGCTCTGGGCCATCAGCACAGAGCCTGAGGCCGGGCTCAAACTCAGGAATTGTGAGAACATGACCTGAGACATAGTCAGCAGCTCAACAGACTGAGCCACTGAAACACTTCTTATGAAGTGGTATGAATTTTGCCAGGTGCCCACCGAAACTCTTCTTATATCAATTTCTTATCTGCAATAAACTTGCTTAGATATGTAAAAATTCTTTTCCTGCCCAGTGTAGGACTTTATTTAAGCTGCTTTATTCTTTAGTAATAATAATAAGATATATAATTGCTGGTATTTGTGTCAGCTCAATTTCTTATATCTGCAGTGTTTTACAACAAGTCTGCTAACAGTTTCTATTTTTAAAATTTAGTGTGGAGCTTTGTTTATTCTCCAGTAGCTATTTGATGTGAGGTAGGGGAAGTCCACTAACATTCTCATGATACATTGTTGATTCTAGATAGATTCATGGGTTAAATATTAAAGATCAAACTGTAAAGAAAAAAAGAGGAAGAAACCATTAATAGCTTGCCTCTGTGAAAAGAAAATTTCAAGCCCCAAAGCAATGGAATTAATTACAAAATCAAATAATTTTGAATTCTTTATAATTTTATAACTGCATAAAATTTTAAAGTATTTTTACATTTAAAGTTAAAGGATTGAAAGAAAAAAATGGGAAAAGACTTGAAAATGTGATATGGTCAACACTAATATAAATAAAAATAGCACGCAGGCATCTATAGGTAAGTGGACATGAGGTAATTTACAAAAGAAGTATAATAACTAATGAGATTTGAAAACTTCAAATTAACGACATAATAAAAAATCATAAGGCTATCAGACAAACATGAGGAAAAATGTTGATCCATAATAAGGAGGTAGCTAGTATACTAACCTCCATACTTTGGAATACTATGCAACTTTTAGAAATGATGTAGATAAAGAATTTTTAATATAAGAAAGTGATTATAAAAACAAAGGATGCACTATACTATTTGATTAACCTTGAAAATGCATAAATATAGAGGAATACACCAAAATAATAGAGATGATCTCTAGTGGCATGATGCCCATTTTTCATTCTCATAAGCTTTTTTTTTTTAATATTTTTATTTATTTCTAGGAGAGAGAGAGAGAGACAGCGTGAGCAGGGGAGGGTCAGAGAGAGAGGGAGGCACAGACCGAAACAGGCTCCAGGCTCTGAGCTGGCAGTCAGCACAGAGGCCGACGCGGGGCTCGAACCCACGAACCGCGAGATCATGACCTAAGCGAAAGTCGGACGCTTAACCGACTAAGCCACCCAGGCGCCCGTATTCTCAAAAGCTTTTGATTTTACATTTTCTTTAGTAAGCATTAGCTTATTTAAAATCAGAAAATAGAAACACTCTAAAAAAGCAAAAATATAATAGAACCAATTTGACCTCTTTCCAAGCATTACATCATTTCCTAATAGAAATAGAAAGTATATGAATTCTATATCTCCTTAAAAGTCCTTAAAATGTCTATTTTGCAAATATACTACCACATTAATTCATTAAATGCAAACATTCTGTAATGAGCACAGAAAAAATATAAAATCTTGAGTATAGAAGCTGAAAGGTGGACTAATGACTTTCCTTAAACAACAAACTGCATTTAATCACTTTGCTCCTTAATACGATATTTAATACTATTTTTGCACCAAATCTAAATTCATTTTTATATTACTGGGGAACTTGTTTAAATAAGCTTCTAATCACATTAGAGGTGATGAAATTTTCTTTTTACATGGTTTTAAGATTTGTACCTGTCGTATATGCCTATACTGATATTTTGAGTCTCAAAATGATGATGCTCATTAGATATCAGGGACATATGAAGCGCTGATTTCCTGATGGGTTGCTTATCGCTGTTACAAGGGAGCAACTGAATAGTAACACTAAAAAAGCAAATAAACTGCTGTTCCTATCAGAATGGGTGTAATACCTTCCTCAGAACTAATAACACTGCCCTTGGTAAAGGTGGGTGGGAGGCTAGTGTGTAGGATCATTTTGGTCTTCAGGCATTTGGTATCAGAACGTGATGATAATAATCTCAAAGATCATGATTGTGAAGATAATACATAGCAGCAGCTAACGTTTGGGCGTTTGTTTCCTACTCTTTGTGCTAAATGCTTTACTGTATTTCAATTAATCCTTTAACCCTCCCCGTTAAAAGAAATTATCCCAATTGACCATCTCTAGGAAATAAGTAGCTTAATTTCTTCATCATATCCGTCCCTTTTACCCTGTTCTGAATATCTGAGCTAAGCGAGAGGGTCATCAAATTTGGTAGATTAATCAGTAACTAGCTTAGCTTCTGAGACCATTTTTCAGTAATGATCATTATACAAAACCTAACAGTAACAAAGACTTTTTCTTTCTTTCCTGGTTTTTTTTTTTTTAATGAGCCGCAAGCATACAGCAATCCCTGTGATGTTAAAGGTTCAACTTGACGTTCTGGACCCTCAAAGCTCCGCCCAAGGGCCTAGCCACGCCCCTCGCAGTAAGTACAGCCCCCATCAGCCTTCAGAGGAAGTAACTTAGCGCGTGCCTCTCGCGGGATCTACGCCCCTTTCTGGCGAGATTTCGATAACGTAGGCACAGCAGTATCTCGCGGGAAGTTGAACCGGCAAAGTGAGGGATGGAAGCAAATGCGGGTGAATGTCGCACGTGAGGCTGTGCTGTTGATTTCCTGGAGGTGTTGGATGCTGGGTGGTTAGACCTTTTCTTTGGCATCTCCTAGCGGGATAATGTTGACCCGGGTGAGGCTGGCACTCAGCTGGGCTCCTCGGCGAGGGTGGGGGTTGCGATGAGGGAACTCCTCGAGCTGTTGGTTTCTCTGCTGCACAGTCCCAACCCCTAGAATAATGCTGAATGCTCTTCTCGTGAGCGTTTTCTGTCGTTTTCTTCCAAGACTCACCTGCATTCCAAGTAATTTGTATGCAATCCAGCCGGTAAACTTTATGACCCACACCCTTGCGTTTTGAGCAGAATGCATGCTCCACCAGGGCTGAGACTATCACTGTTTTTTCCTGGGAGCTTAGAACGATGTTAACATACTCAGCACTCAAATAACTCAGATGAGTTAGTGAAATACAGTTGCAAGGGAGTTTCCACAGGAATGGAGTGACTTTTTCTTTTTTGAAGTAGCCTTTTTATTTTAGAACACTTTTACATAAAAGCTGCAAAGATAATACAGACTTCCCATATGCTTTTCACCCAGTTTCCCTTAATGTTAATACCTAGCTTGGCTTATGTAATTTTGTTCCTTTAACACAGCTTCCTCTAGTTGTTCCAGAGGAATACTAGAATTCCTCTGAGTAATCCCGTTACGCTAGAATTAACACCACTAATTCTTTAACCATTGTTTTTCCATTTGAGCAATAATTGCTTGAAGAAACCCCTTTTTTGGTAAATGTCTAAGTACAGTTTTGTTACATTTGAGTTCCTGCTCCCTTGCAAGAACTAGTAATTATTTTAAAACGTGTTCTTAAGGAAATAACTGTACTAATTTGAAGTTTAATAAATTTGTAATAGTAGATTGTGTCAGCAACGTTTTCTTGTTATCATAGCTGAAAACAAAATCAGAGAGGAAGCTTGCAAAACAGATTTGCAAAGTTGTATTGGATCATTTTGAAAAGCAGTACTCCAAAGAACTTGGAGATGCCTGGAATACAGTAAGGTTAGTATAATTCATCTCGGGATGCCTATAATAGAACACAAAATAAAGCCTTTTCGGTGGGGAGGAGGCATGCTGTGAGGATAAGGGGTAAAAGATTTTAAACCTGGCTTTCCTTTTCCTACAGTGGCTAGAGAAGGGAAGAACTGGGAAGAAATAGATGGAATCGTAGGAAAATGGAAAGAGGAGAAAGAAAACTTTGTAAGAAAAAAATTGTTAGGCCCTTGCCTTGAGCAGTTGTTATGATCTTTGAAACAGGAATGCCCACCAGTTTGACATAATGAATTCTACTGTAACAGAAAAATCCTAAAACTTTTGACTGTTTTCTGAAATTCAGAAAGTAATACAACATATATTTAAAGCCAGCACTGCTCTGTCTTAGCTAGAGTGACTTTATTTGATAGTCCTATTTCCTCCCTGTGTCTGTGGCTGGCTGTGTTTTGACCACATGTGCACACACAAATTCTTTAAATGTATTACTGAAAACAAAACATTTCATGGATAGAAGTGAGAGAAGTTTGATTTGTGTGTTTAGTGTTACCTTTGGTCTGAATGTTATTCCATGGATTCTTTACACTGAGCTCTTACACAGTGTGTTCCATGCTCCATGGTCTAGAAAGAGCAAGACAAACCCCATGTCTGATTTGCTTGCAGTCTGGTGTTCATAGTTTATAAATGACTAGTTCCATAAATATCCTGATAGAAATGAGCAGGAGTACCTTGTCTTATTTAACAAAGCCCAAGGGTGCCAGCAAAGGCTTGAGGAGAAGCCAGGCATTGGGGCTTCACAGGAGTTACCTCGGCAAAAAGAACCAGCAGTTTAGCCAGAAAGAATATGTGTTGCTTCTGAAGCTAGAGGCAAACGCCCAGTACATTTTGTTCAGGGAACAGAAAAAGTTCTGTGGCTATAAACAGTGGAAATTTGTTTGCATTGTCTTCTTGAATCAACTCAATAACCGCTTCTCATTTACAAACGCTAGCTTTAAGCATTTTTTAAAACAGATTACATAGTGACTGATAAAGTCTGAGGCTGTTCTGAGATGATTTTAGGACAGATTACGCTGTTTTAGAATCTTATAGATGCTAGAATATGAAAAAGTCGTTTATAATTGTGGTTTTTATTTCAAAACTAGATCTTAAAATGGGCGTCTTCTGGCACAGAGAAGAAAGGGAAGTATGAGAGTAAAGTGTAATAAATTCATTATGTTTTTGGTATGCAAAGTTACTTACGTAGTATATCCAAACAACCTCCTGCCTACTGTGTGTTTATTATGTACCAGATGATATTGACTCTCTGTGCTCCTTGGAACAAAGCTCTGAGGTTTGTTTCCTGTTTCTTCTCACCTGATAAAACCAGAGCAGGGGTTTGTGTCCAGGCTTTCTGGTTCAAGAATTCCCACTGCTAACCCCTATTTTCACACCTGGGGTGTAATTAGGCATACATGGATGATTTCAAGCAAATAAATAAATAAAGATTTTAAAAGGTATATTTTCAGACTTTATAGTAGTCAGGCTGCTCCTACCCTGTAATGAGTTATTTTTCTGTTTAATGTGCTCAGACAGATTTATAAATTATTGTTTGACCCTAAACAAAATGAGCAATGAACCTCAAATCTATTTAATTAGCTGTGCCTTCTGCTTCATCTATCTTTTTGTTGGGTTTTCATGGTAATTTAAGTTTTGCATAAATGTGCTAAATTTGCCATGGGCAAAATAAAGGCTGAGCTTGGAAAGTAGTCTGAGCATGGAAGATGGCATGGGGAAATAAGAACAAATATTTTTGGTTTCTTTAACTTTTATTTGGAAGACATAATATCATGGTGTCGAGTCTGTTTACTTCCAGGGAAAGTGAGTGCTTTTTTGTCCTCTACCTCGAAAGCAATGTTACTCAACATTTTTTGTTTCCTTTCTTATCTAACAGATTTAGATAGTGGGGAAGATTTAGTATTTACTTAAATTTTATTGTTTTGTAATAACTTGCTTTACCGAGTCACCCTTGGAGCAATGCTTTAAAGTTGCTACAGTGGGTTCAAGTTTTGCTCTGCGTGTTGCCTACATGTTATCCTTCAGGTCAGCGCGTTCATGGTAGGACTTGAAACTTCCCTCAGTTTGCTGTCACTGCAAGCTGTGCGGTCCTGTAGGCTTTGTTCCATAGTTCTCAGTATATTCTGGTGACTTCACTTAGATTCATACTAGGCAACCTCAAAAGCATGTTGTTTTTCCCTTCCAAATCTGTATTGTCATTGGCTGCTTGCATATTTTATCTCAGTTGAGGGTATCACCATTAATATGTTTCCTCTTCTCCACACCTTCAAGGTAAAGAATGAACCTTAATCAAAAATAAGTTTGGCCTTCGCCCTCAGCTCCTCAGAGGTTATCTGTAAGCCCTTGGAATGTCCTGCCTAAGAGTGTCCTTGTATACCTGGGGGATTGGGCCACACTGGAAAGTCTAGCAGTGTGATTTATGGTGGTGGCTATGGGCCGTGGTATCAGCTCGCCCTCTGACCTCTAGAGGAGCTGGAGACTAAAGATTAACTGGTTGGTCATGTTTGTGCGACTGAACCGCAGTAAAATCTAGACTCCAAGCCTGGTTGAGCCTTCCTACTCGGCAGTACTCTTCTGTGCATGTTGTCACATGTTGTTGCAGGAAAAGATGTCCTTGTCCATGATTCCCCTGGAGAGGACAACTGAAATCTTCATGCTTTGAACTTTGCTGCGCTCTGCACCATGTCTCTCTTACCTGGACTGACTTTAGTCTGTCTTGGGCACCAAACTACATACCACCATACACCACTGCCCTGCCTCCCATCAAAATTGAAATGCCCAGCTTTTGCGTTTTCCTGAGAAATTTCTTAATTTGTATTTCATTTTTATCTCCTCTATTACTGTTGAGTTAGGCCTTCATCATTTCTTACTTGGCATATTGCAATTGCTTCTTTCCATAGTCTCCTACCTTTAGTATTTATTTGTTGACTTACTTTAGCAGCTGCTTTTATGGCACTCTACGCCAGGCAATATTCTGATCACTTTACAAATATTAACCTAATCCTCTGTACAACCTTCTGAAGTAGTTATTACTGTTGACAACATTTTACAGTTGGAAAGCTGAGGCAGATCAGGGTTCCTTAACTTGCCCAGTAACACACAGCTCATATTTGAAAGAGCCTTGGGAGTTTGTTTTACCCACCGTGTGGTGCTACTTCTCAGTGTCATCATATGCCTTGCGCCACTGCTGGAGTACGAGCCTCCTCTGCTCCCCTGCTGTCTGCGGCATTCTGCTTGGACTAAATACATCTTTGTGGCTAGACAGGCTCTTTCATCCCTTCAGAACTGGATATGCTGTTCCCTCCGCAAGGGATCATCCTCTCCTTTTTCCCTCTGTACAGTGGTTAAAGTATAGGTTTAAATCCTATCTCTGCATCTTGTAGCATATGACCTAGGCAAGTTACTTAACATCTCTGTGCCTCACTATCCTAATGTGTAAAATAGGATCTATTTCAAATAATTATTTGGGAAGATAAAATGATTTCATATAGATACAAAGTGCTTAGAAAATTGTTTGACATATTGTAAACCCTTGATACATGATAGCATTATTTTTATTACTGTTACTACCCAATTCTCCATCAGGCTGTCACATATACCCTTGGCAAAATTAGTTCTGCCTTTGTGTTTCCATTGCCTTTTGTTGATAGAGTTGTTACAATTCTTTGAAGATTGTATTGTCATAATTTATTAAGTTGTCTCCTGACAAGGGAGGGTCTTGAAGAACCAATACCTTGAGACTCAAGCAGTTCATCTACTTACTCAATTTAGTGCTTAATAAACCAGGCATTGTGCTAAGTATTGGGATACAAAGATGGATAATATATATATAATCTGCCTTCAAATATATATGAGAAGAGGATTACTTGGAAATCTTTATATGAAGTTTGGAAATTTTGTGTGCACTTTGTAGAAAGCAAAACAAAAGAACCTCAGTGAAGTCTGGCATGTCTGTAAATTATATAATATATATTTAATTCAGACACTTTTCTCATTAATCCAGAGTTCACATAATTCACATCTAGAGAGAAAAGATACTATATAACCAGATCGCATTAACAGAATCTCTGAAGGGGATGGAGTGGGATGGTTGGGGAAAACAAATGAACTAGTGTTTGTATTTCTATTTTGTTCTTTATATTGGCTTTACACAAATATTCAATTTTAATTTTTGCAAATTCCTGTGAAGTAGTAACTTTTATCCCGTTTAAAATTCAGAAGTTAGGAAGTACCAAATTTAATGGCCAGTTCAGGCCTGTGACTTTAAAATCCATGCCTTTTCCCCTACCAAGTGTGCTGCTCTGAAGGGTCTGGAATCCCAGCCTTGGGAGTGTGTGCACAGGCCTCCTGATATAAGGGAGTAGATATGCAGCATTTTCAGCCTTTTGTTGGTCTCTACCAGAAACACAAATCTTTACTCAGGGCTTCCTATCTGAGGTACTATGGAAAACAGATATGGACAGAGATTACCCTTCTCTGAGAGATAGTAAGGAAACAATGTCAGGAAACAGTAGGGGGTGACCAGCTCATCATTAGAATCTTTGAAGAATAAAAATAAAAGTCTCAGACATTCTTAGGTGCTCTTACATGATTCATTGGAGTCACTTCTACACCACACTTTTAAAATGGTTGAATGAGCACCCTCTAGTGGATACCAGTAGTAATAAAACAAACAGTATTTTTTTTTTTTAACGTTTAAAATATTTATTTATTTTGAGAGAGAATATGTGTGCGTGTGCGTGTGGGGCAGGAGCAGAGAGAGGGAGTGAAAGAATACCAAGCAGGCTCTGCACTGTCAGAGCCTGAGACGGGGCTCACCTTACAAATGGTGAGATCATGGCCTGAGCTGAAATCAGGAGTCTAGTGCTTAACTTACTGAGCCACCCAGGCACCCCATAAAAGGGATTTTTACTTTTTTAGCCACAGGGTTATACCACTTGTGCTTAGCAGTACCTAGATAAAATGATTTTTCATCCTCATCATTAGGTAGGAAGGTAGAATGAAGAATAGAATAGTAAGAAAAAAAAATCACAGAAAAGTCGAATGAAAATATCATCAAATAACGTTGTCCAAATAAAATAACATATTATGTAATTTTTCAAGGGATATTTGAACACAGGCAAGTAGCAGTAATCAACTTCTAGATTCTCAGTTTTCATGTATGCTTTTTCAGAAAATTACTTTATTTCTCTGCCTAAGAGAGTACTTATTCTCCTTTCCAAACCTGCCTTTCTGTTACTGTCTGTCTCCCACTTTACAAAAAAAGGACATACTTTAACCATCCTGACTCTTGCTCATTGCATTTCTCCAGGGTGTCAACACCTCCATACGCCAGAGACTATTGGAATGCCATTGTTAAGAGTTTAAAAAAGTAAATGACTAATGACTAACAAATCTTTGACAGGTCAGGTGGTTTCCAAAGTTTACTTTTAACAAAAGTAAAGGAGCTTGGATTGAGTTGTCAATTAACAGAACATTTAAAGTATTTTTGATGATAGGTCATTAAATAATCTGGGAAATAATCCGAAAGAAATAGAAGTCAAAAAGGGAGATATTTGCTATAGCAAAACATATTAAATTCCCACCCACTTATTTAAGCGAAGGTTTTTATCAGCCTTTGTAAAAACAAAATAGAATAAAATTGATTTGAACCCTGACTTAGTATAGTACTATGAAATATTCATCTCTGGATAAGTGGGGGTTGGTGAAGCTCATTTCATTGAGATCCATTTCCTATCACTTTTCCTTTTTTTTTATGTTTTTTAAGTTTATTTATTTTAAGAGACAGAGAGAGAGAGAACATGTGTGTATCAGTCGGGTAGCGGTAAAGAGAGGGAGAGGAAGAGAGAATTCCAAGCAGGCCTCATGCTGTCAGCACCAGCGCTAGAACTCATAAACGATGAGCTGTGATCTGAGCTTAGATCAAGAGTTGGATGCTTAACCAACTGAGCCATCCAGCCATCGCTCACTTTTTCTGTTGATGCTTCATAATCATCAAATCAGTAATAAGTTATTTTCCTCAGTTTTGTAATGACAATTTTAACAAGTTTCCATTTTAACACTTAGAGATTTAGGCCACAAGGAAAACAAAGTTAGTATATGTACGTGTGGAGGGGTGGGTAGGCAGAGAAGTACAATAGGGCAATAAAAGATTTCAAGCACAAAAATGTATTAGGATAAAGCTATATGGGGAAATAGAATGTAAATAGAAAAAGGAACTATAAAATTTTCACCTGTTTAAGAAGAGTCAGTCCATGAATATTTAAATGGACAATGATGGGTTTCAAAATCACTCTGGTATTTAGGTTCCATTGGATTCATTTTAAAAAGTGGTATAATTTATATTTTAAAATGTCAGTTTTTATAGTATGCTGGAAATTACATTCTTAGACATATGGGGAAGATTTTGATGCCAACTTAAAATGTTCCAGAGGGTACATAATTTTCTCAAAATGGTATCAGTTGAAGGTACTAGCAAAACATTTGCAGGTCACTGATCTTGTGGGTCCCACTTCATCTGGCTGCTGATGTACTTGAATTTCTGTCATTGAAGACCAATAAGTAGAACAGCTTCAGACTCCTCATGAATCTTGAGGGTGGAGAATGTCTTGTTGATTAATGTACTGTCTGCTGGGCTTCTTGCCCATCCAGTCAGAGCTTTGGACTTGAGTAGCCATTGGCATGCCAGCCTAAGGGGCATCATTCCATGAGTGCAATCACTGGAGAGTGTATGTCTGTGTGGGTGGGGTGCACACACTTGTGGTGTGCACATGCCCATGCTGGAAGGAGGAAACATTCATGGTAATTGAGTGCAGGGGGAGCTGAGATCCACATTAATAGGCAGTTTTGCTTTCTCAGGGCTAGGAAGCACCAGCCTGAGCAGCCCCTTCCTCAAGTGGTCCCATGTCAGGTCCTCAGGGCAGTGTGCATCAGTCTATTCCACAGTGTTAGAAGTGATGGGAGACCAGGGCACTGACATTAGGTGAGGTTGGGTGCAGATTCTCTGCCTCTCCCTGCGGTATGCCACTAATGCTACAGTACCAGGATCTCACACTCTGTTAAACTTTAAAGTGAGCCATATTGTTGAATCAGGTACTTCTACTTAATAGTGATGTAACTTTGGGTAAGTTGCTGAATTTCTGAAAGTTTTAGTTACCGAACTTCTAAAATGGGGGTCCATAGCTCCTCTTCACAGTAATGATGGTTAAATGGAGTAAGCATGCAAAATGCATATTGTAAGTATATGATCAGTAATTTTTATTATTAGTATCAGGGTGAGGTGGAGCAAGTGAGTTGGGTTATGGGTAGAAAGGCTTCCTTGGGGAGATAAATCCTAAACTGCCCCCTCAGTCAGCCAGGCTATAGGTGGTTCATTGTAGCTCAGAAAGGGCATTCTAGGTAGAGGCAGCAGTTTATCTTGAGACTGGTAAAGGCTAAAGAAAACATGTTCCAGGAAATTCAAGTAGTTCAGTAGGGCTGCGTATATGTTAGGAGGAATCAGAAAATGTGTTTGTTCAAAGCAAGTTCTTATTTTATCTAGTTATTAAAGAATGAGGACAATTTCTGAAGATTTCCTGTCTCATTCTGCCATAAGTTTTTAAATCCAATGAGGCTCTCTCTTTTAAAACTTTATCATGTTGTANTTTTTTTTTTTTTTTTTTTTTTAATGTTTATTCGTTTTTGAGAGAGAGAGCCTGAAAGGGAAGGAGCAGAGAGGGGGGTACAGAGGATCCTAAGCTGGCTCTGTGCTGACAGCAGTGAGCCTGATGTGGGGCTCAAACTCACATACTGTGAGATCTCGACCTGAGCTTAAGTCAGACACTCATCCAGCTGATCCACCCAAGTGCCCCTAGACTACTCTCAATTCCCCAAATGGACTGTTCTTCATACCTCTGTGCCTGTGCATGTGCTATTGCCTTTGCCCTTGAACTTCCTTTCTTATTTTGGCCTGTGGCTAGTTCCTCCTCATCCTTCAAGATTTAACATTGTATAATGCATAAAAATAACTAGTGTTCCTAAGCTATCCTTTTATATACAGTGAGGTTAAAAGGAAATATGCAAGATTAATAACTTTTATACTAAGAGATCTGAAAGAAAATGTGAATAAATGGAGAAACATTATAGTCTGGTTTGGAAACTAACTGCAATAAGGGTGTTAATTCTTCCTAAATTTAGTGTATTTAATATGATCATAGTTAAGGTTTCTATCCTCATAGATATTTTATAAAATTAACTGACAAACTGATTTCTGAAGTTCATCTGAAAGAGTAAACATTCTAAAATTACTTTGGAAACTCCAAAGAAAAGAGAGATTTGCTTTGTCAGATATTAACCAACTGAAAGTGACCTACCTTTGTTAGCTAAAGGGGTGGACACATGATGTCAGCCAAGCTACTCCAATCTGTATTAATTATGTTTCTGACCATTATTTCTCTGTTACTGTGTGATTCAAAATCGGGAGTAGATTTTCATCCAGTTTGGAGGATAAGATTAGGATGTACTGAAGTAAAAGTTACAGCAGTCATTCACAGATTTCCCTTTTGGGTCCATTTTAGTTCAGTGGTTCCCAAAGTATGGCTTTGGATTAGCAGCGTCATTATCACCCTAGAGCTTGCTAGAAATGCAAATTCTCAGGCCCCACCTGCGACCTGCTGAATCAGAAAGTCCTGGAGTAGGGCTCAGCAGTCTTTTATGGCCACTATTTGCATGCTGAAGTTTGCAAAGCACATTCTTAAAAACAGAGGCTCTCATCCTCTAGAATTCCCAAAACAGATACACTGGCCCCTAGGATGATGCACCGATCATCATAGTAAGAGGCAGTGAAGGAGAAAGCAGTTTCACAGATTAGCCCCCAATTGAAATTCACACGTGGCACAATTCCAGTCACAGGTGTTTCATTTCAATCCAGCCATTTCTCACATAGGCAACTCCAGGGTGAGTAGCAGCTGGAATTTATTTAATTGACCATGGTTAATGAGGCTCCCAAATAACTCAGCTAGAAAGGTCAGCTTGTAAATAAATTAAATATTTCCTGCTGTATCATCTGTCAGTTGATGTGAGCTTGTGACTTAAGAGATCTAGCTGTTGGACTGAATAAGAAATTAGAAGGTGAATCTTCTGGTGGAAGTGTGTGAGGGGGGGAGGGGTGGCACTGTCAATCCATAAGTGAGTTTTAAATCATCTTTGGTTTTGTATCATCTGAGCCACCGAGTGCCTCATTAACTATAGTTAGTTTTCCATACTTTTATTTCATGAGAGGGAAGACTTTAACAATCACTCCTTTAAACACTCTTTAATGATAGTACTTTTCCTTCCAATATTAGCAGTCTCAGGTTGTCTTTATGAAAAACACTTCCTTGTGCAAAGAGTGATAGACTGACATCTAGTTTGATGGATTCAGAGGTAGGTAAGAACAGGCCATGTGGTTTGGGCAGGATGCTCTGCAATAAGAGACGAGGATGAGGCAGATGAGCCATTCCTCTCCGATGCAGAATTTAAGGGGCCCCTAAAACTCAGTAATCAAAAGAAATGATACTGTAATGGGCACAGCTGATACAAAAGAAAGCAAGCCTACGATGAATAAAATGCCAAGTTTTAAATAAAGGCAGGATCATAACAGCAGTAGATTGAGCCATATCGTGGACAGAGGCAAAAGGCAAAGTCAACGGTAATAATGACTCTGAGAAAAATCACAGGTAAGTATAGGCTATGACCCCATTCACTCGATTAGTAATACAAAATTATATTGACACGTGTAGTATTAATATTAATTTGTTTTTCTATTTCTAGGGATATACTAATAACTCCATCATGCTGGCAATATGCTGTCCTTCTTAACCGATTCAATTATTCTTTTGAACTGGAAAAAGATTTACATTTAAAGGGCTATCACACACTCTTTCAAGGATCTTTACCCTACTATCCTAAATCAATGAAGTGTTACCTTAGCAGAACTCCAGCCAGAATGCCTTCAGAAAGACACCAAATTGGAAATCTAAAAAAATACTATCTTCTGAATGCCGCCTCTCTTCTCCCAGTATTGGCTCTGGAGTTAAGAGACGGGGAGAAGATTCTGGATCTCTGTGCTGCTCCTGGAGGCAAGTCGATAGCTCTGCTACAGTGTGCCTATCCAGGTAGTGTGCTTTTCATTCAGTAATTGACAACTCTGAACTAGCCATGTTTTACAAAATTCTTAAGGTATATGGGGAGAAATGTAAGATTGAGTTTGCAGACAGACTTTGGAAGCCTGAAAATCAGGACACTGTGTAGAAGAACGGAAGATTTAGCTGAGGAAATCAGTGTTAATAGCATTTTTTTTTTCAGCTAACTACTAGCAGATAATTTTGAACACAACTGCAGCATTTTATAAACACAAATCTGTCAGATAATATGAATCCTGATAAGCCAATGACAAACATTTTTTATTTTATTGTTACTTTTATACTTGAGAGTCTTGCATTGATATCTTGTCATACTTTGAAGCAACAAAAATACACACATTTAAATTTTTTGTATCATTGGTTATAAGGTCATAAGACAGTTCTGTCGAATAGAAATATAATGTGAAGTGCATATAAAATTTTACATTTTTAGGTACTCATTAAAAAAAGGTAGAAAGAAACAGTTGAGATTACTTTTAGCCCAGTGCATTGTAGCCCAGTACATCCAAAATATTAATTTCAGCATGCAGTCAAAATAAAAGTTATTAATGAACTATTTTGCATTCTAATTTTCTTACAAAGTCTTCAAAGTGAGTATTTTAAAGCACATTTCAATTTGAACTAGTTATTACCTTTTAAGGAGCTTATCACCACATGTGGCAAATGGGGATGGAATTAGACAATGCAATTTTAAAAGATTTTACGAAGTTCTTTGGAAGTAACTTATTGCTATTATTAGTACAAAAATGATGAAATATATATAAATGTACATTTTATAAATATTAAAAGTAACGAGTCAACAATCATCATAAATTATTTTCCTAATTAGATGATGAGACTTTTAAAAAATTAATTCAGATTTTCCTGGATAAATATTACTTACAGTTTGAGAAGACAGGGCCGGCATCAATTTTGTCTGGTTTTGTTTGATGTTTTTATTTTTATAAATGTAAATGCCTTCGTTCTTAGAGATAAGATGGAAATGGTGGGAAATGTGTTAGAGTAATTTCACTAAGCTCTTTCAACTCTTGAGTTATGACCCTAGATCACATAGATATTTTTCATGAAGCATTATTTTAATGATCTGCTAGGAGAGCCCTCTAGGTCCACTTTTGATTTGGTTGAAGGCAAAGGATTACAAATCATCTCAATTACAAAAGGCTACATTGCCTAGTTGTTTAACTCATTCACTTTCTCAGCCAAGGTAACCATGTGTTTAACTCCCTTTGTTTGGTGCTTTCAAAGTTTCTACACCTCGACACCGTCCACGGTAATAAGATTCTGGATGGGTGGGAAGCATGGTCCTCAGATGGTTGGTGAAGGGTCCTGTGAAGGGAGACCTGAGTCTCAGAGGTGTTCTCCTTTAGGAAGCTGATGATCTGAAATCGATTCTTTTTTTTTTCTTTTTTTTATGTTGGTTTATTTATTTTTGAGAGAGAGAGAGAGAGAGAGGGAGAGAGAGAATGTGCATGAGCTGGAGAGGGTGAGGGTGGGCAAAGAAAGGGAGAGAAAATCCCAAGCAGGCTCCACACACTGTCAGTACAGAGCCTGAGAGCGGGTTCAATCTCACTATTGTGAGATTATGACCTGCACTGAAATTAAGAGACCAGTGCTTAACTGCTTAACAGACTGAGCCCCCCAGGTGCCCCTGAAAATTGATTCTTTTAAAGCTGCGGAAGAAGCTTCCTTACCATGTAGAAAGTTATTATGTATTCCTAGGACATACATATCCCAGTTTGAAGACCAATTTATATCTTTCTTTGAGAGCACTCCTTGTTGAAATAGTTCTGAAAAACTTTTATGAGAACTGTGAATCCAGTTGTACTAGTCATTGGTATGAATATGTGTTTAGGGGAAAACATGCTGTGTGTTTTTGAATTGCAGTTAAACCTCCATTGTTGAAGCTTGTTGTATTTTTTAATGTAAGAAATCACAACAAAAGAGATCATTTTGTAAGGTTATTTTATTATTTTTATAATAAATATAATATTTATGACCTGAAGGTTTATGGAATCATGTGTTATAAGGAAAATTATTACTTTCACTCTTTTTGTGTTCTTTCAGCAATATTCTTATTTTGGCTGTTACATCAATTTTGAACATAGAATTTTTGGTATTATAAAAAAATGGAAGAGAAAGGTCAAATTTGGGTACCATTTTGAAGAGAGAGCATTTTAATCCTAAATTATCTTCATTAGCAGGCTATAAATATTTTACATACTTATGATAGGGAAGGTGATTTGATTAGGAATCTGAATGCAAACTGATATATTCTAGGAGTTTGAAGTGGAGAAGAATCTTCCTGTTTTTACATCAAGGGCAATGAACTACAGGCAGTGTTCCAAGTAAAGTAGCTTTTCATCTAAGTAGGACTAATGATAATGGTTTAGTAAGAAGTACAGATGTGTTCATGCTGATGCTCAAAGCCCAAATTAGGTTAGCTACAGCGCTTGAATTTGGAATGCAGAAGCAGTGCTAAAATAGGCTTTTAAAAGCAAAACCTAAAGTGATGGCTGCAACTAAATGTGCATTTATACAATGAATTTCTTTAGATCAGCACTGGCCTTTATTCTGGGCCAAGAGGCTCACAGCTTTGAATGATTAAAAAGCTCGTATTTTAGGATGACTAAAGAAATTAGTGTACTTCTCTTTGGGTCCAGCTGCTCCCACCTGTTAGCACAGTGATGGATCGGCCCATTGTTTTGTTGTTGTTGTTGTTGTTGTTGTCAACACAGCCTTTGTTAGGTCCTGGTAGAAAAAGAGCACACAATTCTGATTCTAAATAGGAAAGCATTAACATACTAAGAATGACCAGCTTGGTGGAGTGGCTTCATCAACTTTTTGGCTGAGGGCCCTATCCTTCCATGAAATTCTCTTTACTGTCAGTAATACCTTTTTGCCATCTAAGGTAGAAAAGATGAGAAAGACTCCTTTCTTTACTGAATTGCTTTTATCCTGCTTCCTGCTTCCTTTTAGGCCTCCAGGCCTTTTGCACACCCTACAGATACCACTTTTCTCTACTTCCTCCCTGCTGGTTTTTTCATCAGATTTTCATTCAGGAATCAACTTGATTAGAAAGCCTTCCAGAACTCCCTGTGTTAGGTGCACTTTCTATTTTGGTAGTAATAAAAACATTTTAGAATACCTAGTATGTGCTAAGGACTGTATTAATCACAGTGCATAAATCAGAGTTTCTGTATAAATATATTTATGAAATCCTAGAGCTCTGAGGAACATAGTGTGCTATGTTCATGCTATACATGATCTTATTTAATCTGGCAGCCACGTTAGTTGGGCACTGTTATTCCCATTTTATTTTAATTAAAAAAAATTTTTAATGTTTATTTTTGAGAGAGAGACAAGAGTGGCAGAGAGAGGGGGAGACAGAATCCGAAGCAGGCTCCAGGCTCTGAGCTGTCAGCACAGAGCCTGATGTGGGGCTCGAACCCACGAACCGGGAGTTCATGACCTGAGCTGAAGTCAGACGCTTAACCAACTGGGCCACCGAGGTGCCCCTTGTTATCCCCATTTTAAAGATGAAACCAAGACAAAGAAAAATTTACCTAAATTGTCCTAGGAAAGTGGCAGAGCTGCAGTCTGAACTCAGGTTTTCAGGACTGTGCACCTGACTCTGTTTTGAGGTCTCCTGATGTTACTCAACTGCTGACCTTGTCCAGCACCCTCCCATTAGACAGCTTCTTGAGAATAGTGGAGGTTCTCACTTAACTTTGTGTCTGCAGCTACTAGCACTGTGCCCATTCCCCAACAGGCGCTTAGTAAACCAGCATCTTGACGTGGTCATATTCTCAAGTGTATTTTCATTTATTTTCAACCATGTTTTAACATATTTGTTGCTACCATTTTGTTCTTTTGTGAATTTGTAACAGATCTTCCAGATAACTCATAGAACCTTATCATTAGTCTTCATAGCACTTCTTATATATGGACAATATTAGTATTCCAATATTTACATTGAGAGGGACATATAATTCCTGAGATAATTGTAATTAAGGCTTATGGCTCCAAGGACTAGTTAACAGAACTGGAAATAGGCAGAATTTTTTTCTTTTCAAGTTAGTTGCACTAGAAAAAATTAATAAATGAAACTGTCAGCTTCAGTTTCTTTCCATGGACAAAGGCTACCATATATACATGTAAAGCCTCAATGGCTTTTCAAGTATTTGTTAAATTCATCTCCTTTCCTGCTTAGATGAAAAAATACCAATATTTGGCTTATTTTTGACAATTTAAGCTTGAAGTTAGTTGTTTCAATGTAGGAAGTCATATTTTATATATATATATGTATATATATCATGGTTTGTGATGTCTTATATTACCTATTTTTTTAAAAAAAAGCTTAACCAATCTAAGATGTTTAAAATAAAATTTACATCTAGGCCAAACAATAATGCAGCATAAAGCTATATTTGAACTAAGAGTTATTTTTTAATGCTGAATTAAGAACCTTGACAAAAGCTATAATTTAATGAAAAATTCACCTCATTGTCAGTTTTAGCAATTTATTCTTCATTATAATGTCATGTTAGAAATCAAATCAGGTACATTTAGTGAGCACATGCTACATGTGAAAGTCATTGGATGTTATGTGTGGAGATGTGAAGGATATAGAAGTAACTAAGACTTTGGTTCTTGCAGAATGACAAACTAGGTCTCCTAACCAGGCTTCCTGCTGAAAACAACTAAGAAATGTAAGATATAATATTAAAGAAAATACAGAATCTTTTAAAATGCATCAGTGATCTCTAAATACTCAGTGAACAGAATCTAAGAGATAATAGGAACCTAGGAGATCAATTAAGCATTGAAGCTAGCTTTTCACTTGAGAGTATTTGCTTAACCTGAAAAATTTGCATGTTACTTTTCATTGCTTCATGAAAATGTGAGAATAGAAGACAGCCTCTCCAAGAGAGCATCTACTAGGAGGTTAACTTACATAAAGCTGATATTCCAAAATGGTATGCCCTCCATGTAAGGTAAGCTAGGAAGAAATTGTCCTCACCAAGGGACTGAAAGGAAAATCATCTATCTTCAACTTTGGTGATGGGGGAGAAGTGGAAATAATCTCTGAAATTGTGTAAGCACAACTAAGCCAGTATAAACCATTACAGTGAAGTTGTAGAACACTGAAAATAAAGAGAAGATCTTAATCGCAGCCAAGTGGACAGTTTTACCTTCAAGAGACAACAGACTGAGGATTAACCTTTGAGAGTAATACTGGAAACTAGCATTCAGAGGAATGATGTTTTCAATATGCTAAGAAAAGATGACTATAAATCCAGAAACATATTCAAAATATCCCTGAAGAACAAAAGTGAAATGGACTTTTTTCTTAGACAGAGAGAGAGAGAGAGAGAGAGAGGGTATAAGTTTGTTCCCAATGATCCTGAAGGATCATTCCTTAGATTTACTAGTAAATTAATAGAAATGGAATGTAAAACATTTAAACCAGAAAGAGGGAGAATTGGAATGAAAAATAGTTGGAGACACATTTTTCTCCTTTGAGTCTCTTAGTGTCTGATAGGGACAAGGTGTGACTTTGGGGAGCTGTCTTGGCCCCAGTTTATGCTCCACCACAGATATGTTTGGCTTCACCTTTACTCTCATTGCTCACGTCAGGGCTGGAGACAGCTGAATTGTTTCCAGACTGGAGAAACCCTAGAAAAGATTCATGCTGTTCCTACAGGTATCTGCTGCTAATGTTACTATAGCCCACAAACTGAGGGGCCTCCAGGTGGCTGCCAGCTGACCAGCAGAAATCACCACACTTGAGTGGTTGCTGCAGCCAGCCTTGGGACTCTCAGGCTTCCTTTGCACGTGTCTACAGACCTGAAGTGTGTGGGAGTTAGCAACTCTTGAGATGGATTTGAACCAGTGAGAGGCAGGAGGCAGGAAGATGCCAGCAGATTAATTGTTCACCCTCCCTATTCCCTTAAACCCCATAGTTTGCTCTAAGGCCCAGTAATTTCAGACTGTGGACATATCCGGACAGACTGGCCAGCGCGGTAGCCACCTTGATTACAAACCCTTTTACATTTGTGCTCTCCCTTTGCATGATTTACTTTCTTTTTTTCTCTCACTCTGACTTCTTGGGATTGCATCCCCTCCAGAACAAACTTTTGTTTTAGGTGATTTCTAGTGATTTCAAGCTTCTAGACAAGAGCTTTTAGACTTGTCCATAAGCTGCATTAGCAAATCCTTTGAAAGCCACCCGAAATAAACACGTAAACTAAATTTTTAAAAAATTTAAATCCAAGTTAGTTAACATGTAGTGTAATAATAATTTCAGGAATAGAATTTAGTGATTCATCACTTACGTATAACACCTAGTGCTTATCCCAACAAATGTTCTCCTCAGTGCCCCTCACCACTTTAGCCCTTCCCCACCCAGCGCTCCTCCAGCAACCCTCATTTTGTTCTGTGTATTTAAGAGTCACTTATAGCCAGTTGCCTTCTGGTTTTGTTTATTGTTGCCTTCAGTGTGTAGAAGCTTTTTATCTTAGTTAGGTCCCAGTAGTTCATTTTTGCTTTTGTTTCCCTTGCCTCTGGAGACATGTCTACTAAGAAGCTGCGGTGGCTGAGGTCAAAGAGGTTGTTGCCTATTTTCTCATCTAGGATTTTGATGGCTTCCTGTCTTATGTTTGGGTCTTTCATCCGTTTTGAGTTTATTTTTGTGGTGTAAGAAAGTGGTCCAGGTTCATTCCTCTGCATGTTGCTGTCCAGTTTTCTCAACACCATTTGCTGAAGAGACTGTTTTTTTTCCATTAGATATTCTATCCTACTTTGTCAAGATTAGTTGACCATACATTTGTGGATCCATTTCTGGGTTCTCTATTCTGTTCCATTGATCTGTGTCTGTTCCTGTGCCAGTACTACACTGTGTTGATAATTACAGCTTTGTAATAAAGCTTGAAGTCTGGAATTGTGATGCCTCCAGCTTTGGTTTCTTTTTCAGTATTACTTTGGCTATTTGGGGTCTTTTCTGGTTCCATACAACTTTTAAGATTGTTTGTTGTAGCTTTGTGGAGAATGCTGGTATTATTTTGATAGGAATTGCATTGAATATGTAGATTGCTTTGGGTATTGACATTTTAACAATCTTTATTCTTCCAATCTATCGGCGTGGAATGTTCTTTTTCATTTTTTTGTGGCTTCAATTTCTTTCACAAACTCTCTACAGTTTTTAGCATGTAGATTTTTCTACCTCTTTGGTTAGGTTTATTCCTAGGTATTTCATGGTTTTTGGTGCAATTGTAAATACATCAATTCCTTAATCTCTTTCTGCTGCTTCATTATTGGTGTATAGAAATGGAGCCAATTTCTGTACATTGATTTTATGTCCTGCAACTTTGTTTAATTGATGTATCAGTTCTAGCATTTTTGGTGGAGTCTTTTGGGTTTTCCACATAGAGTATCATGTCATCTGTGAAGAGAGAAAGTTTGACTTCCTCCTTGTGATTTGGATATCTTTTATTTCTTTGTGTTGTCTGATTGCTGAAGCTAAGACTTCCAACACTATGTTGAATAACAGTGGTGAGAGTAGACATCTTTGTTGTGTTCCTGACCTTAGGAAGAAAGCTCTCAGTTTTTTCCCATTGAGGATATTAGTGGTGGGTCTTTCATATATGGTCTTTTATGATCTTGAGGTATGATTCTTCTATCCCTACTTTGAGGGTTTTTATCAAGAAAGGATGCTATATTTTGTCAAATGCTTTTTCAAAATCTATTGAGAGGACCATGTGGTTCTTATCCTTTCTTTTATTAATGTGATGCATCACATTGATTGATTTATAGATATTGAATCAGCCCTGAATCCCAGGAATAAATCCTACTGATCATAGTGAATAATTCTTTTAATATGTGGTTGGATCCAGTTTGCTAGTATCTTGTTGAGAATTTTTGCATCCATGTTTATCAGGGAAACCGGCCTGTAATTCTCATTTTTGGTGGGGTCTTTGGTTTTGGAATCAAGATAATGCTGGCTTTGTAGAAGGAGTTTGGAAGTTTTCCTTCCATTTCTAGTTTTTGGAACAGCTTCAAAAGAATAGGTATTAACTCTTCTTTAAATGAGTGGTAGAGGGGTGCCTGGGGTGGCTCAGTCAGTTAGGTGTCTGACTTTGGCTCAGGTCACAGTCTCACAGTCGTGGGTTCAAGCCCCACATCAGGCTATGTGGTGACAACTAGCTCAGAGCCTGGAGCCTGTTTCAGATTCTGTGTCTCCCTCTCTCTCTGACCCTCCCCTGCTCATGCTGTCTCTCTCTCAGAAATAAATAAAACATTTTAAAAAATTAAAAAAAAAAAAAATAAATGAGTGGTAGAATTCCTACGGGGAAGCCACCTGGCCCTGGTCTTCTGTGTGTTGGGGAATTTTTGATTACTGATTCAGTTTCTTTAATGGATATGGGTCTGTTCAAATTTTCTATTTCTTTGTGTTTCAGTTTTAATATTTTATATGTTTCTAGGAATTTGTCTATTTCCTCTAGATTGCCCAATTTGTTGGCATATAATTGCTCATAATATTCTCTTATTATTGTTTGTGTTTCCGCAGTTGATTGTGATTGTTCCTCTTTCATTTAAAACATGTAAATTAAAAAAAGAGTATACTACTCATGCAAATGCAGCTTTAAGGTGATTTTCTTTTTTCTTTTTTTTTAATGTTTATTTTTAAGACAAAGAGAGACAGAACAGTGAGAGGGGGAGGGGCAGTGAGAGAGAGGGAGATGGAATACAAAGCAGGCACCAGGCTCTGAGTTGTCTGCATAGAACCCAACATGGGGCTCGAACTCACAAACTGTGAGATCATGACCTGAGCCAAAGTCAGATGCCTAACTTACTGAGCCATGTAGTCACCCATTTAAGGTGATTTTCTACTCCTTTCTGCCCCTAACCAAGTTGATGCCATCTCCTGAGCACTTTCCATATGGAAATTGTGGTGCACTACTAGTAGGAGAGTTAAGCAAAACACAAACCTCTTTCCTAAGACAAAATATGGTAAGTACTGTAAGAAAGGTTTGAAGTATGTATGAGAAGTGGACAAGTCAGTCAAATTTGGTGGAGCTTAGAGTATGTTGTTAAAATAGCAGGAGGTTAAAAAATGGAAAGATTGTCTTGAGGACTTATTATCACAGACCTTGGAAAAAAACACTAGTTTGAACTTTAATGGATGATGGGAAATCATTAAAAGTTTTTAATCCTGGAGTGGCAATCAAAAGTACAACAACACACGTATAGATATATATAGACTTGTAGATGTATATATATTTGTACAGATACATAGTTGAGCAAAGGGTTTACAAAAATATTTCCCCCTCTACATTAGAATTTCACCTTCATTTTAGTGTTCCACTTTGTTTCCCTGGTAACCGGATAGATTGTCACTGTGTTTCCAGGCAACCTTGCTCATGATAAGAAAGACCCTGAAGGGTAAAATCCATGTGCCCTTGGAGAAAGAATAAATAAGCCCCGGCGATCTCGTGGGGATGCCCTGACTGGGCCTTCCTGAGTACACAGATTCCTGTACCTGGGCACGTCCCTCATGGGGATCCTGGAAGCTGTGCCTATAGAGTTGTTAGAGGAGATCTGGTCTCCTGTGGGACATGAAGCTTTGAAGCCTGGTCAGCTCCTGCACCTTCCCAGTGCGAGTCTTATCATCTTGTACCTAAATTACCAACTGTGAGCATTGCCCCAGGTTTTCCATGAAAGAGGAATGACTCACCCTGCCCTCTTGGCAAGCCGTGGTTCCTGTAGCATGATGCCAGACATGGCCTGCATGCGTGTTGCACTGAGTCAGACCTGAAAATCTAGTGGCTGAATAGACTGCCTTATTTTAAGACCAAAAAAAAACTAGAAATTATAAAAGTGGTATGATTGACCATTAAAAATTGTGAAACTTAGGAATTAAGATACTACAAATATATTCAGAAGGCAATTTAGGAAAGATTTGCAGATCAGATGGCAGGTAAAGAGTTGTTAATATCTATCTTATGAAAATATCTCTTACCTGTTAGTAGAAAAAACTTAAATAGTGGAACAGGAAAAAAAAGGACAAATAGTAAGAATAGTCATTGACAGAAAAGCAAAACCACATGGCAAATGGAAAATGAAAAGATGCTCCTGTGTTAGAAATCAAGGATTATACTACAACATCACATCCCATGTCAGGGTAACATGGAGTTACCCTTGTGGGAGTAACTCCATAGAAGTTTGGTGGAGGGACAGGGTAATATTTACTAAAAGCAAAAAATGCCCCTACCCTAACCTATCTAATTTTCTGGAACTGTCTCACAATAATACAATCATATTATAGGATAGCTGTATAAAGATGTTTATTGAACTTTATTAGTGACAACAGTGTGAATGCCCAACGATGGGTAATGGATGAATAAAGGATGACATATCCATTTCATATACTATTAGTGGCCTTTAACAATTACTTCTATTTGTACCAGTTGACTTGGTACTGTTTGTTTTAAAGTATTGGCATGGTATATGTGGAAAAGGAGACTTATATTGGGTTGATAATATAAATTCCTTTTGATGGGCCAGTTGGGCAGCTGATAGGGTAGATGAAAAATGAGATGGAACAATGACACTAAGTTAGTATACAGTTCCATTTATATAAATTTTATATGGGTATACACATAAAGCAGTGTGGTGTGATCAAAATGTTAAATGGTTATCTGAAGGCACTTGGTTTGAGGTAATTTTTGATGTTCTGTATACTTTGTATACTTTTGTGCATTTAAAAATATACCTATAAGAGCACCTAGGTGACTCAGACGGTTTAGCCAACTCTTGATTTCGGCTCAGGTCATGATCACAGTTTGGTTCTTGAGTTTGAGCCCCACTTCAGGCTTTGTGCGGATGGTGTGGAGCCTGCTTGGCATTCTCCGCCCCCCCCCACTCTCTTCCCCTCCGCTGCACTCACACACTCGCTCTCTCTCTTCTAAATAAATAAATAAACTTAAAAAAATATACTTATATTTATAGATTATATATTTAGACATCATATAATTTATATGATATATATAAATATTTATAAACATGTAAAATAGTTGTTGGCAAGGACGTGGAGAAAGGGGAACCCTCATGCACTACTGGCAGGAATGCAAACTGTTGCAGCCACTCTAGAAATCAGTGTGGAGGTTCCTCAAAAAATTAAAAATAGAACTACCCTACAACCCAGCAGTTGCATTACTGGTATTTATCCAGAGGTTATAGGAGTGCTGATTCAATGTGGCACATGTACACCAATTTATAGCAGCACTATCAACAATAGCCAAATTACAGAAAGAGCCCAAATGTCCCATCGACTGATGAATGGATAAAGAAGATGTGGTATATATATATGCAATTGAAAAAACTGAAATCTTGCCGTTTGTAACAACATGCGTGGGACTAGAGTGTCTTATGGTAGGTGAAACAAGTCAAGGAAGGACAAATAGATGATTTCAGTCATGTGGAACTTAACAAACACAACAGGTGAACATAGGGGAAAGGAAAGGAAAATAAGATAAAAACAGAGAGGGAGGCAAACCATAAGAGACTCTTAAAGACAGAACAAACGGGCGCCTGGGTGGCTCAGTTGGTTGAGCATCCAACTTCAGCTCAGGTTATGATCTCACAGATCATGGGTTCGAGCCCTGTGTCGGGCTCTGTGCTGACAGCTAGCTCAGAGCCTGGAGCCTGTTTCAGATTCTGTGTCTCCCTCTCTGACAACCCTGCCCCCCCCATCCCCCCGCTCACGCTGTCTCTCTCTCTCAGAAATAAATAAAAAACATTAAAAATTTTAAAAAAAAACAAACTGAGGGTTGCTGGAGAGGAGGTGGGGGGGTGGGATAATTGGGGGATGAGTGTTAAGGAGAGCACTTGTTGGGTGATTGCTTGGTGTTATATGTAAGTGATGAATCACTAGATTCTGCTCCTGAAATGAATACTACACTGTATGTTAACTAACTTGAATTTAAATAAATAAATATTTAAAATGATGAAATTAATTTTCAGTAAACATGTACTTAGGGTTGCCTAGTGGCTCAGTTGGTTAAGCATCCGACTTCAGGTTAGGTCATGATCTCATGGTTTATGAATTCGAGCCCCATTTTGGGCTCTGCACTGACAGTTCAGAGCCCGGGGCCTGCTTCAGATTCTCTCTCTCTCTCTCTC